>NC_048438.1:6147434-6303724 GCF_004353265.1 Vitis riparia | reverse complement strand
GAAAATCATTTCGCACCAAGATAAACAAGGTGCGAAAGTTTTCGCACTGGTAATTGAGGTGCGAAGATAGCATCCCGGGAGGCTTGGCTTTCCAAAATGTATAGAAATTCCTTTTCGCACCATGCACTGTCACTGTGCGAAAAATTCGCACTGAGTGTGTTCATGGTGCGAAATTCCACTAAGAGCTGTGCTTATGCATTTTGGCTCCCCTGTTTCCTCTATTTCACCTCCATTTCGATTTTTGCAAACATCGTACCTGCATGAACACTTCAAAACTCATCTTAAAAACATATTAAAACTAAATTAAAGCTAAGAATTCAAACTAAAAACAAGCATAAATTTAAAGAAAGCATAGAATTTAAATGAAGCTGATAGCATGTACCCTAAAAAGAAGATGAACTATTTAGCTCATCCTCACTCACACACCCACTTCATGCTGAATTCCCCCTGGATCCCAAACAAAATTGGCATCCTTCCCATTTGGTCCAAGGGAATTCGTTTCTCTTCTCTTCCCTGGAGAAGTGGATGCTTTAAAGGGTTCAAGTAACCCTTTATCATCTTGAACCTTATGATTTTCAATGGAAGGTTGGTTCATAGAGTTGTCATAGCAATCCCCCACCAAAGTGTCGATCTTCAACACTTTCCTTGATCTTTTTGCATTGATTCCTTGAAGGTTATGTTGGGGTTGAAGAGGAAGCTTCCTTTTCCCCCTTGCTATGTCGAGATTGGTGAGCTTCTCAATGGAGTCTTGAACTTTTTCTATCCTTAGTGATAGATCATTATAAACCTCCTCCATTCTTACATTTATTAAACTCTCCAAATTATCAATCTTTTCATTAAGATGAGAGTTGATCTTTTGTTGCTCACCTACAAAGTCCTCCATGACTTTGCTTATCTTCAAAATGGCTTGCTCCAATGAAGATGTACTCATTGATGGTTGAGGTTGAGGTTGGGATGGTTATTCCAACTTGAGGTGTAGGAGCTTTGGTAACCGCACATGTCTCTCACAGTTGGAATGGTAGGGCACTCCCTTACCGTATGCTCATATGAATCATCTCCATTCAAAGCATACTTACTACCCCATTGGCTTTGTTGAACTTGCCTTTTCCCTAATTCAATCCGATCCCTCATGGATAGGTATGCGAATTTGTCCTTCGGTTGATGTTGAGGTTAGCTTGTAAGGTTGGGATGGTTTACATACTCAAATGAAGTTGGCATGGCTTGTGGTTGTGCTTCAGTATGCACATTTCTCAATTCAAACTCTTCTATCGTTCTAGCCATAGATGCTAGCTTTGCCTTCATGCTCATGTCTTCATTCAAAGCATCCTTACTACCCCATTGGCTTTGTTGAACCTGTCTTTTCCCTAATTCAATCCGATCCCTCATGGATAAGTATGCAGATTTGTCCTTCTCATGATCATAATGAGAGCTTTGATCTTCATGTGGAATTTCCATTTCTAAAAAAAAATGATATTCAACTAAGGCTCTTTCTTCAACTTGTACCAGGTTCCCTCTTGGTCTCGAATCCAACAAGGAATGCACAAATTGAAATTAAACAAAAATAAAAGAAAAGAGAATAAAAAATTTAACTAAATAAAAACTAAACTAAAAAAAAAAATTACAAGAAAACTCACCAAACTTGTGATGAAGATCACAAGTTACCATTAATGGTTGCTTCACTGTGCTTGTGGCACCTTCCCCGGCAACGGCACCATTTGATGCGACTCATGGTAGCTTAGCTTTAAAGGCGTATCAACAAAATTTATACCTTAAATACTATTACTAAAGTAGCCAAGCTACTATAGCATAGTGGTTCTAGGATCGTTCATTGGGAAGGGTTTTCGCAAACACAAGTGATATTCAAATTAGGAAAATAAGTGATTTTCTTATGGATGTTAGCTTTAAAAGAAGATGAAAATGCTTTAGAGAGATTTAAACTAATTTAAGCTAACATTAAAGACTAAAATGAAAGGGTGTAAAAACAAGTTTCTCAAAGATAGGATAGCTATGCTCTGGCTCTTATGCAAATTGGAAATCTCAGGATAGGCTCCTCGCGTTGGGGTTGCAACTATGGTGATGCTTGCTTCCCGAACCAGTATGGATTTAGCAAATCAAGTTTTAATCCTTTAAAATGGCAAAATAGATGGTAGTGAATTTCATCAATGGTTATTCACCTTAGACTTCCTTTGGATGGCTCGTAAGAGATAACTAATGGTCTAAAGCCAAAAGCTTACCAAATATTGGCAACTCAAAGTCATTCCAGGTGATAAACTCACCTTTCAATGGCCATTGAATTTGGTTCTAACGGATTAATGCAAAACTTGGAATTGAAAACCTCACCTTCCAATAGCTCGTAGGAGATAACTAATGGATAGAAATCCAAAAGATTATCAAGTATTGGCCGTTGGAAGTTGTCCAAAGGAAATAAAAACCAAACTTTGCATTAATGAACCATTAATGAAAAACGACTACCTTACCTTCCAGGTGCAAGAAATTTCCATGGGATTGCATCCAAGCCATCACATAACATCCATACTTTGAGAAACTTAAAGGTTTTAGCCAACCATCCTCTGAGGAAAAGTCCTCAGAGGTTGTTTGGCTTCTAAGAAAATAGAAGTGGGGAAGAACAGGAGAAGAGAGAAAAACAGAGCTTTATATATTTCTAAGTTAATGTACAGAGGATCGATCCCCCAATTCTCTCTTCTCCTGGAGGCATTGTGCGCCTCTATATATAGCAAAATTACAAGATAAAGCCTTATGTCAGCTGAATACAAGGTTACAAAAGGAATTTGCACGAGAAAATATCAAGCTAAAAATATATGGGAAGTCGGTGGTGCGTGCGTGGAGAAACAGAGGAAATTTGGCATTTTCGCAAGGTGAATTTCTCCTTATGAAATGGCAAAATTTCGCAATGTTGCGAAATGGCAAAATTTCGCATCATGAGGAAAATCCCCTTACGAAATTTCGCAAGGAGAAATTCACCTTGCGAAATTTTCGCAAGGTTTGATGCAGTTGTCTTCCAAAGGCCATATATTCCTCATTTCAGCTCCAACTTGTACACGGTTTGAAGCATTGGATTTTTGACTTCCTGAGCTTTGAAATGGTATATAGAATGTAGAAAATGGACTTCGGGAAGTGCCCCAAAAGTGCGAAAGAAGACTGCAGCTGCTGTCCTCTGTTTTCCTCTTCTCCATTGTTCTTGTTTGTGCTCGTGTTTCCACTTGAAATTCAAGCCTGTAAACTTCCAAAATCCTTGCTTTAACTTGTCCAAGTAGCTCCTCCATCATTTGGCATGCTTGAATTGATTCATAAGCTGATAAAAACATGTAAACTTGCCACAAAATGGTTAAAACCAATTACTAAGGACCTTAATGAATTAATTGGGTTAAATGAATATGATTACTACACAAAGGTGCTTAAAACCATTATAATTAGGTCTAAAAAATAGTACTTTTTGGTAGTAATCAAACCCGATACTCTAGAATGGAGTAAACGACCTTAGCCATGAAAAACGTCGCCCAAAAACTCTACCTATACTTTCAGGCTCACCAAGTGACTGTACTCATAAATCAACCACTCAGAAGCATCTTGCACAAGTCGAATCTATCCAAATAAATGTTCAAGTGGGCCATTGAGTTGAGTGAGTACATAATCAAATATCAGCCAAGATTAGCATTAAAAGGACAAGTCATGGCTAACTTTATAACTGAACTCCCCCAAAATCCATCACACCTTATTGAGTCCCTTGGGGAAGGATGGTGGATACTTCATATGGATGGAGCATCCAAGGCCTCTAGTTCCAGAGTAGGCATGGTCTTATAGTCACCAACCGAGGAGCTGCTGGAGCAAGCTATCCGACTCAGCTTCCCTACCTTTAACAATGAAGCTGAATATGAGACAATCTTGGCCGAGGTGGATCTTGCCCTCACTTTAGCTGCAATTAGGTTGGAAGTATGCAACGGTTCTTAACTAATCATCGAAAAAATTCAAAACGAGTATGAAGCAAAAGATGAACGCATGGATCGAGCATTTTGAAAGCACAATACGTCCTATCTAAACTCGAAGAAGGTGTGTGTGGCAATCATCTATGTAGGCGAACCTTAGCACCTCGCACTCACACATAAAGATAATATTGGAACCATGAATAAAGCTTTTGAAATTTATGTTAAGAGGTGTGACAGATGTCAAAGGTACACTCCCATCCCTCGCATGTCTTCTAAAGTTCTAAATCTAGTCACGAGCCCTTGGTCATTCGCACTATGGGGAATGGACATAGTTGGCTCCTTACCCTTTACAATAGCACAAAAAAGGCTTCTACTCGTAGCTACTGACTACTTTAGTAAGTGGGTAGAAGTGGAAGCCTATTGATAACCCGACTCTTGGTAGCTTGGCATGTAAGGGTATCAACAAAATTTATACCTAAGGTCCTTACACTAAAGTAGCAAAGCTACTATAGCATAGTGGCTCTAGGATCGAACACTAGGAAGGGTTTTTACTTTAACTGGTGAAGTTCAGAGGATGGAGTGAACTTTTCTTAATAAAAATTAGGTTAAGATGAAAACATAAAAAGATGAAGGTGTTGTAAACTAAACTAACATGAAAATAGGTTAAAAGATGGAAAAAGAAGTTTCTCAAAGCTTTGGATAGCCATGCTTAACTCACTGTGTAAAAATGGAGATTTTGGGACTTTTCACCTCGAGTTGGGGAAGCAACTAAGGTGATGCTTACTTCCCGAACCGGTATGAGTTTAACAACTGAGTTTTAGTCCTTGAAAACTTACAAAAAGGGTAGCTGAACCTCATAAATGTTCTTTTATTGGTATAGGTCATATCCTCGACTTGCAATACAATGGCTCATAGAAGATAACTAATGAACGTCAGTGGATCTAACAATAAGAATCCACTGAGAACAAAAGATTATCAAGTATTGGCCATTCAAAGCAAGTCAGAGGGATTAAAAGCTTTACTTTGAATGAAAACATTTATGATGCTCAGCTACTTACATTTATGGCTTGGAAATCTCCATCCTAACATGGGAGCTTCACATGGCATCCATTACTTCAAGAAACTAAAAGGTTTTAGCCTCTCATCCTTGGGGATTTCATCCTCCAAGGATGTTTGGCTACTAAGAAAATGAGAAAGAAAAGAGAAAAGAAGCGTATGAACAAAAGTGCTCTTATAACTTATAAAGTTACAGGTTACAAGATATATTTGTCTGAGGCTCTTCACCTCTATTTAAAGACAATAACAAGCTAAATTACAAGAGCTATTACAAAAGCAACCTTTTCATTGGTTGATTACAAGGGTAAAATAGGTATTTACAAAGCTAAAAATCAAGCAAAAAATATATGGGAAGTCGGTGGTGTGTGCGTGGAGAAACAGAGGATTTCAAAGGCATTTTCACAAGGTGCCTAAATCCACCTTACGAAATTTCGCAAGGTGGTTCTTCATGGTGCGAAATGGCCAAATTTCGCACCATGAAGAAAATCTCCTTGCGAAATTTTCGCAAGGTGAAATTCGCCTTGCGAAATGGTGTTCCCATGGCTTGATGCAGTTGTCTTCCAAAGGCCATATCTTCCTCATTTCAGCTCCAAATCATACACGGTTTGAAGCGTTGGATTCTTGACTTCCTGAGATTTGAAATGGTATATAGCATGTAGAAAATGGACTTCGGGAAGTGCTCCAAAAGTGTGAAAGAAGACTGCAGCTGCTGTCCTCTGTTTTCTTCACTCTGTTTTCCTCTTCTCCATTGTTCTTGTTTGTGCTCGTGTTTCCACTTGAAATTCAAGCCTGTAAACTTCCAAAATCCTTCCTTTAACTTGTCCAAGTAGCTCCTCCATCATTTGGCATGCTTGAATTGATTCATAAGCTGATAAAAACATATAAACTTGCCACAAAATGGTTAAAACCAATTACTAATGACCTTAATTAATTAATTGGGTTAAATGAATATGATTACTACTCAAAGGTGCTTAAAACCATTATAATTAGGTCTACAAAATAGCACTTTTTGGTAGTAATCACCTATGCTAGCATCAAAGACAAGGACATCTCCAAGTTCATCTAGAAAATTGTTTGTCGATTTGGGGTCCCACAAGCAATTATAATAGACAATGGTCCATAATTACACATCATCGCCTTCAGAACCTTTTAATCAAAGATAAAAATTAAGAGCATATATTCCATGCCCCGCTATCCTCAAAGCATCGAGCAAGCAGAAGCAATGAATAAAACCCTACTGATTACGTTGAAGAAGAGGCTGGAATGAGCCAAAGGAAAATGGGTAGACGAATTGCTTGGAATACTATGGGCATACCGGTCAATATCTAGATGGCCTACAAGAACCACTCCTTTTGCCTTTGCCTATGGAATAAAAGTTATTATTTCAATTGAGATAGGCATGCCCACTACTAGAACAACTGTGCAAAGCCAGAGAGAAGACACTCAAGAACTGGAGAGGTAACTGGATCGGGTAGATGAAGTAAGAGGGAATGTAACTATCTGGATGACCTCCTATCAGCAAAGAGTTGTTGCCCATTACAATAAGAAAGCCCGGCCATATATTTTTCACACTAAAACCTTAGTCCTCAAAAGAGTCTTTGAGACCACGGTTGAGGTATGAGCAAAAAAATTCCAGGCTAATTAGAAAGGGCCCTATTTTATGACTAAAGTTGGGGACTCAAAGGCATACCATCTCTAAACTTTGGACGATGTACCTTATTCTGCCCCTGGAATGTATCCAACCAAAAGCAATACTATAAATGAGATTGACTTGTGAAAAGTAAAATGTACATAGAAATAAGATAAAAAAAAAAAAGTATATTTGTATTAAAAGAATGAATGTTCATTACATCTTCTAGCTGGGTCGTCTCCATCTAGAAAAAAGAAAGAAAAATATACAAAAAGGATAAGGGTCACGCCTATCCACTAGAAGGACCAACTTTAGCAACATCTTCGTCTCCTTGAGCAGAGCCACTTGTTGCTTCATTCTCATAATCATGTCATGTTTCTTCATGCAGCACCGGTAGTCGAAGGAATACATGTCATCTACTTGCTTTTGATACTTAACCTATAGCTTCTCCTTTTGAGCAGTGAACACTGCCCAGAGCTCTTCCATCTCTTGCTTCAACCACTCCTTCTCCTGTTCCTCCTTCATAACCTCTCTTTCCTCCTTCAGCTAATAGGTCTTAGCTTCAACTACCTCTCTCTCCTCTCCCACCTTCCTTAGTAGTTGAACTCCTTCATTAGCATCTTTTCGCGCAACAGGAATCTTGCTCTACATCAATTTTAGCTTGGCATAGAGTTCGTCACTATCGTCCATGTAGCTTGGCATAGCCTCAGCAGCCTACAACCATTTAAAGAACAGAGTGTATTGTCACATCAGATTATGACTATCGGCCACCATTTGAGATGGCAGTAAGAAAGATATCAAGAAATCAAAAGATTAAGACACCATGAACAAAAGAGGGGAGAGGCTTACCACTTCTGCCATCTCGATGGTTGTATAATCCTGCATAGTTAAGACATGGGAGGTGAAGAATTCTGAGTGCCAAATGGAAGTCGAGCCATAAAGGAAATGTTGGTATCGTCATTTAGGTCAACTGAGACCTACTAGGTGGCTGGAAAGAGGTCCCCCATGTTGTTCATAGAGGCCTTTCTCTTTGTAAAGCAGGGAATATGCTTCATCAGCTCGACTATCTCCTCCCAGCTGGGAGCACGAGGCACCTGGGAACATGGGGGGGATAGAAGTAATGCAGTCAATGAGTCATCGCTAAGTTACGTTGGACCAGTGGATGGCTCTCCTAGCTCTAGGTGAACAACTCCTCTAGCAAAAGAAGGCCTCCCATCAAACTCAGGGTTGACGGCTGCAATAACGACTGAAGGCGTCAGTGTCGATTTAATGGTCGAGACCGGCTTTGGGCAGAGAATCTTCATATAAGGCTTCTTAGTGGGAGGATGAATGACTATAATGGATTTGGACAGGCGCTTGCACTGCCTCTCCTTGTATTCGACTCCTAGGATTGTAGCCATGTCCTCATCTTCCTCTTTTTTGTAGATGATGGGAAACACCATTGACCCGACCTCTACCTTTGGCTCAGTGCTGGTAGCTGATAGCTCAACCTCTGTGTTCGGCTCGGTGCTAGTGGTAGAAGATGAAGATGCAGAAGAAGCAAAAGTAGAAAGAAAAGGAGTTGTGTGCAGCAGATTTGGTGGCCTCTGAGCAGACTAAATGACAGGGCTCTTCTTATTGGCAAGAGGACGGATGGTAGAATTGGAAGTTGTGTAGCTTGTGGTTGGAGCATGCCTTAACTTCCCCTCTTGATATGCTTTCGAGTCCATAATGCAAGCAACCTCATAACAAGGAAGGTCCTTCACCATATGATGCTCATCAAGCACCAAGGACCGGGGGAAGTATGGGAAGGATGAATAACTTGGACTCCCTGACCACCGCTAATAAGTTCCTATCTGTCAAAATAACTTAGTGGTTTTGCTCAGCAGTACATATCTTAAAAAACTTGTTGAGTCGATCAAAAGAAGCCTTCTCCACCCACTCCATGAGTCGACCCCTCCTATCCTTGCCTACACCGTGCAAATAGAAACATCAGTAATGGGTTTATAACCAATAAGCTATAAAGGACAGAGAAAGGACATAATAACATATCCTACTTGAAATCTACAGTGAGTGTTGTTGATGAAATTCTCGGTATGAACCCTCGTATACACCATCCCAGGGACCAGAAACAAGGATATGCCCCTTTGTCCCACCCTTGTTCAAATCAAGAAGCCCCGTCAGCAGTGCTAGAGTGAGGGGATATAAGCAGACAGGTTGAACCTCTCTTTCTGGCTCATCTTGATTGTATGGATGAAGAGGACCTCCAACAAAGAGAGGTCTAAGTGATATAACATGTCCAGAATGCTACACCCCATTAGCACCGGGACAACATTTGGATGAAGAAAGGTCAAAGTGATCTTAGTGAAATGGAATAACTGTTTAAGAACAGAACGCAGAGGGAAATGGAGCCCTGCATTGAATTGCACCTTGCTAAAGTAGGTAGAATTGTAGGACAACTTCTCAACGGGCATAGGCTCACCGTCTACTAGGAGGATGGAGACGTTATTTAGGATGCAAAAGTGATCCCGAATTTCCTATTTGGACAAGAGATCAACCGAGCACTCCGACCTAGGGCTTCCAGCTCTTACACAATTTTGACCACCTTTTTTGCCTCTACTACCTGTGTTGGTGGAAGCAATGACCCCTCTTGCTAACATACTGAGAAACTCTAGGCCACCTGAGACTTGCACGACACAACATAGATTGTTATAAAAACAGCCACCCGGCCCATCCGTCATTAGTTACTGTCTCAACTGTATAGTAAGCAACCTAAGCGGATCTAGAACCATAACTTGATCAGGTTGCCTAACCCTGCTTGTAGAGCAAGCCCTAACTCGAGAAAGGTATTCCCCGTCATGCAACCACAATGACTACAGGCCAAAATGCCTTAATGAACCACTTAAAGCACCAAGCAAAAAGAAGTGAAGAGCGAAGATGTGAAAAACCATAGGTTTAATACATGCTACCAATCTTCTCCTCTGAATGGCAGTTACCTTCTTCAAGAAAGCAAAAAATCCCTATAGTATGGACTTCACAACGTCCATTTTGCTTCCAAAATACTCACAAACACTAAAACAACCCCAACAACAAACAAACAAATAGAAAATGAGGAATATGAAAGAAAAGCGAGCTTACCAATATCAGGGAAAGACGATTGCTAACAAAAAAGAATCTACCTAAAACATGCCTAGAAATAGCAGTAAAACGATGGTGGAAAAACGCCGATTGATGTTACAATAGCAAGGATGCAGAGACTGGAAAGAAAGTGCTCCAAAAATGGGAATATTAAAAAAGGTAACCCCAACGGTTTGGGAGTCCCTTATTAATAAGAGACCAAAACCCTATGGATCCCAAAAGACAGGCCGCCCGAAGATGCACCCCAAAGTGACATGCCATGGTGAATGTGACCCATCTTTAATTCCTCAGGTCACACGTGTCCCAAAAGTGCTTAGGTGATTTGAAGAGACATATAAACCATCCACCTATGCCCAAGCATAGGTAAACATATTAAAAGGGGAATTGTGGGAGGCTCCCCTCCATATGTCATTCCACATATCACTTTCCAATCCCAATACTTGGCTAAGTAGTGCAGGCAAGCAACCGTCTGAATCCTTCCATTTGGACCTCGTCTGATTCATCTGACCACAAAAATAAAGAGGCCCTTTCCCTATGAAGTTAGATGACAAAGGAGACCAGACTCCCCAAGCAGGCGAAACTACCTAATCAAGCCATCAAGGCCCACTGGCATGAATAATCATTCACGTCGTGACAAGGGAATGACGGATGAGGCCTCTTCCAACTCTCAAGTCCATATCAACTAATTGTTACGCATAACCCCAGACCATCAATAGGTTGAAAGGACAGGAGGATGCACGATCAAACATCATGGCATGCCAGTTGACAACACTTGTCAGCCACCTAAAACTGTTATGATTGTCCTACCACTTACAAGACAATCATCATTACATATAAAGTTAAAGTGGTTAGTCAGCATTATAATGACATTCTCTTTAGCACTATAAAAACCCTCCATAAGCACAAACTAGAGGAAGCCTACTAACTCTTTCTTTCTCTTTCTCTTTCTCTCTCTCTCTAAAAGATTGCTTGAGCTATCTTTTGCCTAACTTAAGCTTCAGAGGGGCATGCCTGGATCATCTGTCCAAATATCCTTTATGCGGGAAAGGAGTTTATCTAGCCTCATTATGGTTGGAGCAGATACTTTGAGAGGCACACTGAGGGAGAAAGATTGTCCATTCTCTTTTAACCTGGATGAATCTAACTCCAGTTGCCTTTGAACCAATAATGAGTTCATAGGATTTGAAGTCGTTCATTCATCCACAACGCCGAGTTGTTAATAACATCCATTGCCTTAAGTTTATAACCTGAAGTAACTCATATAATCCATAATCCTAAGTTGTTCATAGCATCTAGGGCATTAAGCCAATGATCTCGAGTCGTTCATGTCAACCATAACCTTGATTTGTTCATAAATTCTATAACCTTGAGCTCATAACCTGGAGTCATTCGTGTCATCAACAACCCTAAGCTTTTAATAGCATCTAGAGCTTTAAGGTTACGACCTCAAGTCAATCATGTAAGCCACATCCCTGAGCTCACGACTCGGAGTTGTTCACGTCACCCATAGCCCTAGCAATTTCATAACATATAAAGCCCTAAGATCACGACCTAGAAACATTCATGTCAACCATAGCACTAAGTTGTTCATAGCATCTATAGTCATGAACTCACGCTCCAGAGTCGCTCATGTCAAACATAGCCTTGAGCAGTTCATAGCATCTAGAGCCATGACCTCACAACTCGGAGTTGTCAATGTCATCTACAGCCCTGAGCTGGTCATCACATTTAGATCCATGGGATCATGACTAAGAATCATTCATACCAACTACACCCCTGACCTATTCATTGCATCTAGAGGCCTAAGCACATGGCATCTCGAGTCATTCAGATCATCCAAAATCCTGACCTATTTATGACATCCAAAATGCTAAGCTAATGATCGAGAGTACTTCATGTCATTCACAGCCCTGACTTGTTCATAACATCGATAGCCTTAAGCTCACGACCTAGAATCATTCATTTCAACCACACCCCTAGGCTGTTCATAGCATGTAGATCCCTCAGCTCATGAACCATAGTCATTCATGTCAACCACAGCCAGGAGATGTTTAAAGCATCTAAAGCCCTAAGCTCATGACTTGGAGTCGTTCATCTCAACCATAACCCTAAGTTGTTCATAGCATCTAGAGCCCTCAGCTCACGACACAAAGTCGTTCATGTCAACAACAAACCTAAGTTTTTCATATTATATAAAGCCCTCAGTTGACGACCTAGAGTCATTCATGTCATCCACAACCCTGAGTTTTTCATAGCATTTAGAGCCCTGAGGTCATGACCTTGAGTCATTCATGCCATTAATGGCCCTAAGCTATTCTTAGGTTCTAGATCCATGAGCTCATGACTAGAAGTCGTTTAAGTCAATGACACCCTTGAGTTGTACGTGGGATCTAGAGCCCTGAGCTCACAACCTGGAGTTGTTTATGTCATCTATAACCCGAGCATTTCATAGCATCTATAGTCTTGAACTCAATACCTAGAGTTTGTCATGTCAACCATAACCCCAAGTTGTACATATCATCTAAAACCTTGAGCTCATGGCCTAGAGTCATACATGTCATTCAGAACATTTTTTCAGTTCATAGAATCTAGCACCTTAAGCTCATGACCCAGAGTTGTTCATGTCATCTAAAGCCTTGAGTTGTTCATAACATCTAGAGACCTAAGCTCATCACCTGAAGTCGTTGATTTCATCCACAACCCTGAGTTGTTCATAGCATTTAGAACCCTGAGCTCATGACCCGGAGTTGTTCATGTAAACAAAAACCCTGAGCTATTCATAGCAACTAGAGCCCTAAGTTGTACATAGGATCTAGAGCCCTGAGTTATTCATAACATTTAGATCGATGGGCCTAAGACCAAGAATTATTCATATCATCCACACCCTTGAGCTATTCGTAGCATTCAAAGCCCTAAGCTAATGATGTAGAGTAACTCATGTCATCCATAGTCCTAAGATATTCATTGCATCTAGAGCCCTAAACTCATGACCCAGAGTTGTTCTTCCTCTCAACCATAGCTTTAAGTTGTTCATACCATCTAGAGCCTTCAGCTTAAGACCTAGATTTGTTCATATGAACCATAGCTCTAAGTTGCTTATAGCATTAAAGGCCCTGAACTCACAACCTAGAGTTGTTCATGTCATCAACAACCCTAATCTTTTCATAGCATCTAGATATCATAGCTAATGACCCGAAGTCATTCATTTCAACCATAGTCCTAAGCTACTCACAACATCTAGAGCCTTGACCTCATGACCTAGAGTCATTCATATCATCCACAATCTTGAGCTTTTCATTGCATCTAGAACATTGAGCTCATGACTCGGAGTCGTTCATGTCTACTATAACTCAGAGTTATTCAAAGCAACTAGAGTCCTGAGCCCACAACCCAAAGTTGTTCATGTCATGTAGAGCCCTGAGCTATTCATAACATCTAGAGCCCAAAGCTCACAACTTAGATTCATTCTTGTCAACCATAGTCTTGAGATGTTCATAGCATTTATAGTCCTAAGCTCATGACTTGATGTTGTTCCTGTCACCTACAACATTTAAACCATAAGCTCACATCCTAGAATCATTCATATCCTCCTTAGCCCAAAGCTGTTCATAGCATCTAGAGGCCTGAGCTCATGACCTAGAGTTGTTCTTTTCAACCATGTCCTAAGCTATTCATAAGATCTAAAACCTTGAGCTCATGACCCAGAGTCATTCATGTTAACTACAACCCTAAGCTTTTCATAGCACTTAGAGCCATAGGCCCATGACTTAGAATCGCTCATATCATCCTTAGCCTAAAGTTGTTCATAGCCTCTAGAGGCCTCTGCTCATGACCTAGAGTCGTTCATGTCAACCATAGTTCTGAGTTGTTTATAGCATCTAGAGCCTTGAGCTCACAACCTAGAGTCATTCATGTCAACCACAGCTCTGAGTTGATCATAGCATTTTTAGAAAGAGGCTCACGACCAAGAATAGTTCATATCATCCTCATCCCTAAGCTGTTCATAGCATCTAGAGGCTTGAGCTCGTGACTCGAAATCGTTCATGTAAGCCATAGCCTTGAGTTTTTCATAGCATCTAGAGTTCTAAGCTCAAGATTTGGAGTTATTCATGTCAACCACAACCCTAAGTTGTTCATAGCATCTATACCACTGTACTCATGACCCAGGGTCGATCATGTCTACCATAGCACTGAGCTATTCATAGCATTTAAATCCATAGGCTCACAACTATGAATCATTGATATCATCCTCAACCCTAAGTTGGTCATAGCACCTAGAGGCCTGAGCTATCATGATCTCGAGTCATTCTTATTATCCACAACCCTGATCTGTTCAAAGCATTTAGAGCCTTGAGTTGTTTGCTTAGACTCATTCATGTCATTTACAAGCCTAAGAATTTTCATAACATCTAGAAACTTAAAGCTTACAACCCAGAGTTATTCATAGTATCTCAAGCTTTGAACATATGACCTAGAATTTTTCATGTCATTCACAGTCTTGAGTTATTCATACCCTTTTAGGTCATCGTCTCACGACCAAGAATCATTCATATTATCCACAACCCTGAGCTAGTCATAGCATCTAGAGGCCTGAGCTTATGGGATCTCAAATCATTCTTATCATCCATGACCTTCAAGTGATCATACCATCCAAAGCCCTGAGCTCACAACATGGAGTAGCTCATGTCATCCACAACCCTGAACTATTCATAGCATCTAGAGCCTTGAGCTGATGACTCGAAGTCATTCATGTCATCAATAGCCCTAAATTGTTTATAGTATCCAAAGCCCTCAACTCATGACGGATGGTCGTTCATGTCAACCATGGTTGTAAGCTATTGATAGCATCTCCAGCCCTAAGCTTATGATCCAATGTCATTCATATCATACATAGCTCTAAGCTATTCATAGGACTTATATCCTTGAGCACATGACCCAAAGTCATTCATGTCATCCACAACCTTGAGTTGTTCATAACATCTAAATCCCTTAGCTCATGACTCGGAGTCATTCATGTCAACATCAACCCTAAGCTATTCAAAGCATTTACTATTTTGAGCTCACAACCCAAAGTCATTCATGTCATCCACAGTCTTGAGATATACATAGCATTTAGGGCCATGGGCTCACAACCAAGAATCATTCATATCATCCACAACCCTGAGCTCACTAGATCCTGAGTTGTTCACATCATTGACAACCCTAAGATGATCATAGAATCTAGAGCCCTAAGCTCATGACACAGAGTAGCTCATGTCATCAACAACCTTAAGTTGTTCATAGTATTTAGAGCCTTGAGCTCATGATTCAGAGTCACTCATGTCATCGATAGCCCTAAGTTGCTCATAGCATCTAGTGCCCTCGGCTCATGACCCATAGTCGTTCATGTTAACCATAGCCTTGAGCTGTTGATAGCATCTCAAGCCCTTAGCTCATGACCCGATGTCATTCATGTCATCCATAATCTTGAGCTCTTCATAGGATCTATAACCCTAAGCTCAGGACCTGGAATCATTCATGTTATCCATAACCCTTAGTTATTCATACCATCTCGAACCTCTAGCTCACAATCAATAGTCATTCATTTCATGCACAACCTTGAACTATTCATTACATCTAGAACCTTGAGTTCACAACCCAAAATTATTCATATCATCCACAACCCTGAGTTGTTCATATCATCTATATCCCTGAGTTCATGACCTACAATCATGCATATCATCCACCACCGTGAGCTGTACATAATATCTAGAGACTTGAGCTCATGACCTAGTAAAGTTCATGTCATCAACAGCCCTAAGTTGTTCACAGCATATACAATCCCGAGCTTACAACCCAGATATGTTCATGTGAACCATAACTTTAAGTTATTATAGTTTTTAGAGCCCTATGCTCATGATCCAAAGTCGTTCATATCATCCACAACCCTAAGCTATTCATAACATTTAGAGCCCCCATGACTTGTAGTTGTTAATGTTAAACACAACCCTAAGTTGTTCATAGCATGTAGAGCCTTGAGCTCATGACATTGAGTCATTCATGTCAGCTACAACCTTGAGCTGATTATAACATTTTGAGCTTTGGGCTTAAGACCAAGAGTCATTTATATGATTTATAGCCTTGAGCTATTTGTATGATCTAGAGGCTCGAACTCATAGGATCTTTAGTTGTTCATATCATCCATAACTCTGAGCTATTCATAACATTTAAAGCCATGAGCTAACAACCCGGAGTAGCTCATGTCATCCAATGGCTTGAGTTGTTCATAGCATCTAGAGCTTTGATCTCACGACCCATAGTCGTTCATGTCAACCATAGACCTAAGCTCTTCATAGCATCTAGATCCTTGAGCTCACGACCTAGACTCATCCATATCATCCATAACCCTGTGTAGTTCATAGCATTTAAAGCTCTAAGCTCATGACCTGAAGTTGCTCATGTCATTAACAATTGTGAGTTGTTTATAGTATCTAGATCCTTGAGCTCATGACCCAAACTCATTCTTGTCAACCACAACCTTAACCTTTCCATAACATATAGAGCCTTAAGCTCACAACTCAAATTCTTCCATGTTATGCACAACCTTGAGTTGTTCATAGTATTTGAAGCCATTGGCTCACGACCAAGAATCATTCATGTTATCTTCAACCCTGAGCTATTCATAGTATCTAGAAGCTTGGGCGCACGGGACTCTAAGTCATTTATATAATCTATAACTCTAAACTCACAATCAGGATTCATTCATGTCATCCACAATCCTAAGCTCATGAAGTAGATAAATTCATATCATCCACAACTTTGAGTTGTACTTAGCATTTAGAGGCTTGACCTCATAGGATCCTAAGTCGTTCATATCATCCATAATGCTTAGTTGTTCATAGCATCCATAGCCCTCAGATCATGACCTAAAGTAGTTTATATCATTCACAGCCATGAGCTATTCATAGCCTTTAGAGTCATGAGCTCACAACCTAGAGTCATTCATGTCAACCACAACCATAAATTGTTCATAGTATCTAAAGCCCTAAGCTCACGACCCGGAGTCATTCATGTCATATGTAGCCTTGAGCTATTCATAATATTTAGAAAATTGAGCTCATGACCCGGAGTTGTTCTTGTCAACCATAGCCCTAAGTTGTTCATAGCATCTAAAGCCCTGAGCTCACTACCTAGGGTCGTTCATGTCATACATATTCTTAAGCTATTCATATCACTTAGAGCCATGGGCTCAGGACCAAGAATCGTTAATATCATCATGAGCCCTGAATTGGTCATAGCATCTAAAGGACTAAGCTCACAAAATCCCGAGTCGTTCATCTCATCCAATACACTGAGTTCTTCATATCATCCAAAGTTGTACGCTCATGACCCAGAGTAGACAGGTAATCAAGCATTTCATAGAGAGGTTTGAACATCAAGAGTAGACCCTCCATTTTCTTGGTGAAAAGGCCTTTAAAGGATTAAGTCTTTCCTTAATCTCCAATAGGTAAGATAGGGTAGTTTATTTTATTTTATCTTAAATTTATTTATTTTATTTTATTTTTCTTTTCTTTAGCATTAGGTTTGTAATACAATTTCGTAACCAACTTTTAAGTGGTAGCCAAAATTTTTGAAGCCATGTTAGGTGAAAAAAAAAACATGTGCACCCTATGGGAGAGCTAAAGAGGTAAGCCTTACATGTTTCGAGGATGGTAAAGCTCCTAAAGGTATGTTACTGCATGCTAAAACCCTTAGGTTTCCTATGTTAGACATGTGAGTTAGTTTATGCAAATGTGTGCTTAAGAAAACATAGATCTCAAAATTTTGTAATTGTGATTTGCATTATCTTATATTTTAATAAGTTGAAATCATTCAATTTTTAAACATTGCAACTTTGATGCATCATCATGCAAATTTTAAAATTTGTGATAACTCTTGGTTAAACCAAAGGCATTAGAGAGGAAGTTGGGTATTTAGGCTATTGGAATTCAAAAAGCATTAATCTTGGGGTGGAAACATATAAGGAGAGCTTTCATAGTGGCCAAGTTAAAAAATTCTCTAAATTTCGAACTCATGAGTGGCCATTTCAAACTCACTTTAATGTGGAACACATTAAGGCCAACTTTCATAGTAGTCGAGTTAAAAAATTCCTTGAATTTCAAACTCATGAGTGGCCATTTTAAACTCACTTTAATGTGGAAACACATAAGGCAAGATTTCACAGTGGCCGAATTAAAAAATTCTATGAATTTCAAACTCATAAGTGGCCATTTTGAACTCAATTGAATGAGGAACACATAAATCCAACTTTCATAGTGGCCAAGTTAAAAAAAAAAAAAAAAATCTTTGAATTTTAAACTAATAAGTTGTCATTTTGAACTCAAATTGATGAGTTTGAAATTACCTTGCCCATTTCGAATCCACCAGGTTCATTTTGAACTCACATGGTAAAATTCAAATTCATCTTCTACAGCCTTAAAACCGACCATCACCTTCTCTATTTCCCCCCAAACTTCCTTCTTTACAAGGCCTTTGATTTTTCGAGATCTTCTAAGGTTGTTTTCCATTGATTAGGAGCCTCCAACGATGAATAATTGCATTCAAAGTTAAGCCCTAATCCTCATTTCAAATTTTTCTGGATATTATTCTCAAGTTTAGGTTTTTGAGTTGAAATGCATGCAAAAATCCTTAGGATTGCAATTATTCATTTCATACATGTTTGTTTGGATTCGTTGTATGCTTCACATGGTTCACTATGACTAATAATTCAATATTTTGCAATTTTTGGATTTTATTGAACACTCAAGATATTAAAAAACCATCCATTTGTTAGAAATTTTGAGTTAGGGTTTGTGAAACATGACATTAGAGACTCATTGAGCATGCCATAATGTTTTGATATTGTGACGCTTAAATTTTTATTAGGATCACCATCCATGTCTGTATTATTGATATTTTCATAATGTGTTTTGGGTGTCCCTTAGCCCAATGTATGTTTTGAATCCTATTCATTGATGGAATATAGAATTATATTTTGAATTTTGACAATCTACTAGCCTAAGATGAACCATGGAAAATAATCCTTGGGTACATACTTTCAAAGCACATATATACTTTGGTTAAGCACTTTAGACATCTTAGAATATCTTTCATTAGTTGGGTAGATTTTTTCTTTATTTATTCCTCATTTTATAACATTTGTGTCTTTCTTTACTCCATTTTATTTTCATCTTTATTTATTTATTTAATTATTTTATTTATTTATTTGTTTAGTTTTTTTAGATGGGACGAGACAAAGGTAAGAAGGTGGTTGTTAAGGATACACGGTCTTCATCCATTGACTCTAATTCCCCAACCTTTAGGTAGAGACAAGCTCACCCTTCTATTTAAGGCACTAGGGGGATTATGATAGGTAAGCCCACCAAGAGGCTCATAGCATGACAACTAGCTCTCCAAGAGGCCTAGAGTATGGCTAATGTTGATAAGCCACAGGCACGCCAGACCACTAGACCTTCCACTTCAACTTAGCCTACATCCCGGTCCTTATCTACGCCACCATCACGACCTACACTACCACCAGCATAATAGGTTCCTCAAAGCCCTCCACCTCCAATACAGAGGACACCCCTTGCCCAACTAGGAGAGGATTCTTGCATTCATAGATTTACCACAGAGTACCCCTATTACATTGAAGCATTCAGTATATATTAGCCAACTGCCTAGTCCATGCACCTTTTAGATCATTATTCCTTATTCTAGTTGATGGAGTCGGTTCCTATGGTATACAAATATAGTGTCTGTGAGTTCTTTGCCACATTGACTAATAGAGGGAGTACCTATTCCACTATTCACTTTACCATTGGAGGAGAGAGGATTTCATATCAACCATCACCATTGCTGAGGGTTTTAGCTTACCCCTAACACCACCCCTTAGTTCTAGCTTTGCCCTACACTCTTGACTATCATTCTAGAGGGTGGCCTGTATTCTTGTTCCTTAGGGTATTCGGTCTCACTATGTCATCACTCATTTAGAGATGCCTCAAATTTTATGGTTTGTAGATTAGGTCATCAGGACTAACATTTTCTCTTTCACATTGCACTAAGAGGAAGAGTACATATCTTTAAGGACTTTACCATATGTATATGAGAGAGTGGTGGAGCCCAACCCACTTGATCATGAACACCATTTGCTACTTTTAAAATAAGGTGATCTTCAAGCAATTAGAGTCAGCTCGAGGATATTTTGTTCCACTACCCTGACTCATCTCCTTGTGCCTTTCTTGATGATGGCATCAATTATCTGAGTCTAAGTGTTATGTTTCCAATGATAGATACATTCTTGAGCATTGGGCCAAAGTGATTCATGATGACCTACAACTATAGAAGAATGTCTCACATCGAAGGCAACCCTAACAAGTAGTTCCATATTGCACCCCCTCTTGATGTCTTGCTTCCCCTACTTAGACTACTTTACCTACAATTGATCTTGTTCTACCTGTCGTCGACCCTCCTCCACTTCCTGTTCCACCTTCCATAGATATATCAGAGCATGCTTGTACTCAGGGGGTTGATCCTATAGGTTATCTCCACATTATGGCTAAGCTTTGTATGATGCATGCTTTCCTCATGAATATGGATTCCTGTTATGACTCTCGTCTTAGCCAAGTTAAGACTCAGCTTGTTAACTTGACCTTAGTTGTTCAGAAAATCAATTCATTTGTTAGCTATGCATAGTCACAACATGACATTACTCCTCCAATGGATGCTAGTGTTAAGGTTAATGAGAGGACAGAGTTGGTAAGATCTGATATTGGTATTGAGATGCACAACCACTAGGTTGAGGGGGGACCTACTTCAGTTGTTCCAATGATATAACCTTTTGCTGATGCAGTGATGGATGTTGCCACACCTATTCTTGAGGTCTTTGCCTCTAATGAGCTAGGTGACGAGAGGCTCACTATTGACCCTTATGCAGATGTTGCTACTCTAATTTTAGAGCTTTTTGATATGGACACTGATTCTGCTGCACATTTACGATTTTTCTTTTATCTTTTGGCCTTAATTAGCACTTTGGCTATACTTTTGTTCTTATGTGTCAAAGTGGACAACCTATGAGGTAATTATCTACAATCCTTCCTTCTTTTGTTGTGTTCTTCATATTAGGGACAATGTACAATTTAGGTTGAGGAGGGAGGTATATCAATCTCACTTTTTTTTTTTCAAAAAGCGCATGCTGTCTTTGGTTAGTTAATGAGATTCTTGATTTTCTTCAGTGATTCATAGTTTATTTTGTATGACAATGCTTTAAGTAGCATTATTTCTTTAGAATTTGAGAAGAGATATATGATTACTACTTAGAAAGTGCTATTTTATAGCTTGTAATTAACTCTTTTAAACACTTTTGAGTAGTAGTTATTACCTTTTAA
The DNA here is from genome assembly GCF_004353265.1 of Vitis riparia. Classification (NCBI taxonomy): domain Eukaryota; kingdom Viridiplantae; phylum Streptophyta; class Magnoliopsida; order Vitales; family Vitaceae; genus Vitis; species Vitis riparia. Next base: position 6,282,572 of record NC_048438.1, on the reverse strand, counting down.
CTCAATTGTCATGTTAAGGACCCTTGCAATCATTTCTAATCAAATTGTGTTAAGTTTTGGTGTTTTTGATAGTATTTTGATCACCAAAGCAAGTGATCTCCGTCCATTGAGATGCACTAGTTTATTTCTTGCGAGCCTTTGGGAAGTGATTTGAAGGTAGGATTTTCTAGAATAGCCAACACTTGGTAAGCTTTTGGACTCGAAGAAGACATCCATTAGTTATCTCTTGCAAGCTTGAGAAAGGAAATCCAAGGTTAATGATCACCTTGAATGGTAAATGCTAGGTGAGAGGCACGAGCCATTGCAAGATGAATCAGTGAGAGGGATTTAATGCTTTTGTATTGGGAGCCTGACCCCAATGATCCCAAAACTCCAAGAAACACTTTTCTTTATAAGTAATTCCCATTACTTTATTTTTAGTTAGCTTAAAACCAATCCTTTTTAAACCAAAGTTTATGTATTCTTTTGAAGCTAACCTTGAAATGAAAAAGCATCAATTCAACTTTGAATTATTATCAGTTGTAAGTTGAAAACCCTTCATAGTGAACGATCCTAGAGCCACTATGCTATGCTAGCTGAGGCTATCCTAGCACATGGTGTAATAGGTTATAAATTTTGTTGATTACTCCTATCTAAGGACTGAAATCAAGGTACACCAGTTGGGAACTATGAATCAAATGGCGTCATTGCCGAGGAAGGTGCCAACTTCACAGTGATTATCTTTTCAGAGTACTTGTGATTTTCATCACAAGTTTGGTGATTTTTCTTTCATTTTACTAACTCTTTTAATTGTTTCTTTTACTTGTTCATATTCTAACATATCTTTTAATTTACTTTTAGTTAATCTTAGTCTTTTTATAGTTTTGTTGTTCTCTTTTGTTTTCCTTTGTTTTTGTGTTTGTTACAGTTGATACTAGTTGTGTATGCCAAATTGGATAGGAGATAGTGGAGGAAGGCTTGTGAAACTTGAAACACCTCATAACAAAGAATTGGAATTGAACGTGAATATCATGGAAGCTACACCTGAAGATCAGCATAGTTACCATGGTCACCAGGACAATCCTAATGCATTCAGATCAATGAAGGACCGCATGCATCCACCTCGTATGAGTGCACCATCATGTATAGTGCCCCCTACAAAGCAGCTAGTGATTAGACTGCATATTGTTCCACTTCTACCAACTTTCCATGGGATGGAAAGTGAGAATCCCTATGCCCATATCAAGGAATTTGAAGATGTTTGTAATACGTTTCAAGAAGGAGGAGCTTCAATCGACTTGATGAGGCTTAAGCTATTTCCTTTTACCTTTTACATTAAAGGATAAGGCCAAGATTTGGCTTAATTCTTTAAGGCTAAGGAGTATCTGTACTTGGACTGATTTGCAAGCTGAATTCCTCAAGAAATTTTTCCCTACTCACAAAACAAATGGCTTGAAGAGGCAAATTTCAAACTTCTCAACTAAAGAGAATGAGAAATTCTATGAGTGTTGGGAAAGATATATGGAAGCCATCAATGCTTGTCCTCACCATGGTTTTGATACATGGCTATTGGTGAGTTACTTTTATGATGGGATGTCTTCCTCAATGAAGCAACTCCTCGAGACAATGTGTGGAGGAGATTTCATGAGTAAGAATCCAAAGGAAGCTATGGATTTCTTGAGTTATGTGGCTGAAGTTTCAAGGGGATGGGATGAACCGAACAAAGGAGAAGTGGGGAAGATGATGTCTCAACCGAATGCCTTTAATGCTAAGGCTGGGATGTATACCTTGAATGAAGATGTTGATATGAAGGCAAAGTTTGCAGTTATGATAAGAAGATTGGAGGAGTTAGAACTAAAAAAGATACATGAAGTGCAATCTGTTGTTGAAACACCAATGCAAGTCAAGCCATGTCCTATTTGTCAATCTTATGAGCACTTGGTGGAGGAGTTGCCGCCCTACAATTCTAGCTGCTAGGGAAATGTTAGGAGATCAAGCAAATGTCATTGGACAATTCGAGCCCAATAACAATGCTTCGTATGGAAATACTTATAGCTCAAGCTGGAGAAACCATCCAAATTTCTCCTGGAAGCCAAGAGCACCTCAGTACCAACAATCAGCTCAACCATCTCAACAAGCTTCAAATCTTGAACAAGCAATAGTGAATCTAAGCAAGGTTGTGGGAGATTTTGTTGGAGATAAAAAAATCCATCAATGCTCAACTCGGTCAAAGAATTGACAGTGTATAGAATACATTGAATAAAAGGATAGATGAGATGCAAAATGACTTATCTCATAAGATAGATAATCTCTAATACTCAATCTCAAGGCTCACTAACCTGAACATAGTGCAAGAGAAGGGTAGATTTCATTCTCAACCTCACCAAAACCCCAAGGGTATCCATGAAGTAGAAACTCATGAAGGAGAGTCTTCATAGGTGAGAGATGTTAAAGCCTTGATCACTCTAAGGAGTGGTAAAAAGGTTGAGTTGCCAACACCCAAGCCACATGTTGAAGAGCAAGAAGAAGAAGAGATAGAGAAGAGGGAGGAAATCAAAGGAAAGAAGAAAGATATCGATGAAGGGAAAGAGAACCATGATTTAACAGTGAATGCAAATCCGGAAAAAGTACTTATCAAGGGAGATGTGATGAAGAAACACACACCTCCACCTTTTCCTCAAGCTTTGCATGGGAAAAAGGGGATTAGAAATGCTTCAGAAATTCTTGAAGTATTGAGACAAGTGAAAGTCAATATCTCATTGCTAGACATGATTAAACAAGTTCCAACTTATGCAAAATTCCTAAAGGACTTGTGTACTATCAAAAGAGGGTCGAATGTGAATAAGAAAGCCTTCTTGACTGAGCAAGTAAGTGCTATCATACAATGCAAGTCTCCTTTGAAGTATAAAGATCCTGGTTGTCCTACCATTTTAGTCATGATTAGAGGAAAGGTAGTGGAAAAAGCTTTGTTAGACTTGGGAGCAAGTGTGAATTTGCTACCATACTCTGTCTACAAGCAATTAGAACTTGGTGAATTGAAGCCAACATCAATCACTTTATCTCTAGCAGATAGATCAGTGAAAATTCCAAGGAGGATAATTGAAAATGTCTTAGTCCAAGTTGATAACCTCTACTATCCAGTATATTTTGTTGTTCTTGATATGGACCCCATTGTCAAGGAAACGAATTATGTTCCTATCATCCTTCGAAGGTCATTCCTTGCTACATCAAATGCGATCAAAAATTGTAGGAATGGACTCATGCAACTCACATTTGGCAACATGACACTGGAGCTCAATATCTTCTATATGTCCAAAAAGCTAATCACTCTGGAAGAAGAAGAAGGTCCAGAAGAGGTGTGCATTATTGACACTCTAGTGGAGGAGCATTGTAATCAAAACATGCAAGACAAGTTGAATGAAAGTCTTGAGGATCTTGAAGAAAGATTGCCTGAACCCTCTAATGTGTTTGCTACTCTACAAGGTTGGAGGAGGAGAGAAGAAATTCTACCTTTGTTTAATAAAGAGGAGGCACAAGAAGCTGCTAAAAAAGAGACCCCAAAGCTCAATCTAAAGCCTCTGCCCACGGAGTTGAAATATACATACCTAGAAGAAAATCAAAAGTGCCCTGTTGTTATATCTTCATCTCTTACTACTCCTCAGGAGATGTGTCTACATAAGTTCTCAAGAGGTGTGAGAAAGCAATAGGATGGCAAATATATTACTTGAAAGGCATCAGTCCTTTGGTCTGTACACATCATATATACATGGAAGAAGAAGCTAAACCAATTCGTCAACCTCAAAGAAGATTGAATCCTCATTTGCAAGAGGTGGTGAGAGCTAAGGTTCTGAAGCTACTTCAAGCAGGTATTTTTTACCCCATATGTGATAGCCCTTGGGTGAGTCCTACTCAAGTGGTACCAAAGAAGTCAGGGATTACGGTGGTTCAAAATGAAAAGGGAGAAAAAGTTGCTACACGCCCCACTTCAGGTTGGAGGGTGTGTATTGATTACTACTCAAAAAGTGCTATTTGATAGCTTGTAATTAACTCTTTTAAACACTTTTGAGTAGTAGTTATCACCTTTTAACCAAATTAACATATTAAGGACCTTTGCAATCATTTCTAATCACTTTGTGTAAGTTTTGGTGTTTTTGTTAGTAATTTGATCACCAAAGCAATCCGAGATTGAGGAGAGTTCTTTGGAATCCATGGCAAAGCAATGGAAAGCTCAGAAACATGAAGAACCAAAGCTTTGAAGCTTTGAAGTCCTTTGCCATAAGCAAATCCGGAATGCAAGGAGGGGAAGCAAAGAGAAATCTATCATGAAGCATACTTGAGGATAGTCACTGTCAGTCACTTTTGGAGCACTTCCTAGAGCTCAATTTATGCATACTATAAGTCGTTTCGAAGCTTGGGAAGTTAGCAATCTAATGCTTCAAAAGGTAAGCGATTCAGAGTTGAAATGAAGGAGTTACAGCCATTGGAAGCCAATCACTCCAAGCTCAAGGCAAATTTCGCAGGGTTGCGAAATCAGCCTTCGACTGTGAAATGGTGTCCTTCATGTTGCGAAATTTCGCAGCCTTCTTGCACGACTGTGAAATTCTCCTAAAGCTTCCTGATATTTTTGACCAACATTTTGAGATTTTTTTGCTTTAGATATTTGATGTCTAAATCCCCAAACTCTCCTTGTAATCCACCTATCATAGGATTCCTTAGTCTTTAAGCAAGAACAAAGGGTAAATAACCCCATATTTAATGCTTGTAAGTTTCCATGAAAAAGAATGGAAGCTTGTACACAGATAACTGTTATATAGTTTTTTAAGGAAGTAAAATTCAGGGCTTTTGCTCTGCCTTACCTACTTGTTTTGATTGTATATATTTATTTAATTTTTCTTATTAGCCAAACAAGCTTTGAGGATGATTCCTCAAAGAATGAGTGGCTAGGCTTTTAGTTCCTTGGAGCTAAGGTTGTCGAGAAAGGTTCCAAACGCAAGAATTGGTAATTTTGTTGTTTCAGCCATTAATGAAGAGAAAGTGTGACCCATTAATGATTTCTATGTTTTTAGTTAACTTAAAACACCTACAATTCACCTGAGCCAACACTTGGTAAGGCAAGTGATCTCCATCCATGGAAATGCACTAGTTTACCTCTTGTGAGCTTTTGGGAGGTGACTTGAAGGTAGGATTTTCTAGAATTGCTAACACTTGGTAAGCTTTTGGACTCCAAGGAGACATCCATTAGTTATCTCTTGCGAGCTTGAGAAGGGAAGTCCAAAGTTAATGATCACCTTGAATGGCAAATGCTAGGTGAGAGGCACGAGCCATTGCAAGTTGCATCAGTGAGAGGGAATTAGTGCTGAAATCCATTGAAGGGAAGCATCTATACAACACCAGTTAGAGAATTGACTATATGTTAATTCTCTAATGCGAGAAAATGAACCAAGTGACCGGAGCTCTGGTTTTGCATGAGGAGCCTCCCCTGTGACCCTAAAACTCCAAGGAATGCTTTTCTTCATAAGTAATTTTTTGAATTGGTATCAGTTGTGAGTTGAAAACCCTTCCTAGTGAACGATCCTAGAGCCACTATGCTATATTAGCTAAAGCTATCCTAATGCATGGTGACATAGGTTATAAATTTTGTTGATTACTCCCTCAATCAAGGAACACCAGCTGAACATGAATCAGCTGAGACACCAATTGGGAAACATGAATCATGTATTGATTATAGAAAATTGAATGTTGTGACAAGGAAGGATCATTTTCCACTGCCATTTATTGATCAAGTGTTGGAGAGAGTCTCTGGCCATCCTTTCTATTGTTTCTTGGACGGTTACTTCAAGTATTTTCAAATTAAAATTGATGTTGAAGATCAGGAGAAGGCCACTTTCACATGTCCATTTGGAACATATGCCTACAGAAGAATGCCTTTTGGTTTATGTAATGCACTTGCTACATTCCAAAGATGTATGCTAAGTATCTTTAGTGATATGGTGGAGCAAATTATGGAGGTTTTCGTGGATGACATCACCATATATGGAAGTACATTTGAAGAATGCTTAGTCAAGTTGGAAGAGGTTCTAAACAAGTGCATTGAAAAGGACTTGGTGCTCAACTAGGAGAAATGTCATTTTATGGTACAACAAGGAATTGTCCTTGGCCATATCATCTCAGACAAAGGCATTGAAGTTGATAAAGCAAAGGTGGAACTTATTGTCAAATTGCCATCCCCAACAAATGTAAAAGAAGTAAGGCAATTCCTTGGCCATGCAGGGTTCTACAGGAAGTTTATAAAAGATTTTTCTAAGCTTTCAAAGCCTCTTTGGGAACTTTTGGCTAAAGATGCTAAGTTTGTATGGGATAAAAAATGTCAAAGGAGTTTTGATGAACTGAAGCAATTCTTAACAACCGCTCCAATGGTGAGGGCTCCTAACTAGCAACTACCCTTTGAAGTGATGTGTGATGCCAGTGACTTTGCTATAGGAGCTGTGCTTGGCCAAAGAGAAGATGGAAAGCCCTATGTGATCTACTATGCAAGCAAGACATTGAACGAAGCTCAAAGGAACTACACAACTATAGAGAAAGAATTGTTAGCTGTAGTGTTTGCCTTAGACAAGTTTCGTGCTTATTTGGTAGGGTCTTTCATCATTGTTTTCATTGACCATTCAGCCTTGAAGTATTTATTGACAAAGCAAGATGCAAAAGCAAGGTTGATTAGATGGATTCTCTTACTACAAGAGTTCGATCTCCAAATCAGAGATAAGAAAGGAGTGGAGAATGTGGTAGCTGACCACCTTTCAAGGTTGGCTATATCACATAATTCCCATGTCTTACCTATTAATGATGACTTTCTAGAGGAATCACTTATGTTGCTAGAAAAAACTCCTTGGTATGCTCATATTGCTAACTATTTAGTTACTGGTGAAGTTCCAAGTGAGTGGAAAGCACAAGACATGAAGCACTTCTTTGTAAAGATTCATGCTTATTATTGGGAAGAGCCTTTTCTTTTCAAGTATTGTGCAAATCAAATAATAAGGAAGTGTGTCCCTGAAGAAGAGCAACAAGGAATCCTCAGCCATTGCCATGAGAGTGCATGTGGAGGCCACTTTGCCTCCCAGAAAACAACCATGAAGGTGTTGCAATCAGGGTTTAGTTGGTCATCACTCTTCAAAGATGCCCACACCATGTGTAGGAGTTGTGATAGATGCCAAAGGCTAAGGAAGCTTACACGAAGAAATCAAATGCCCATGAACCCCATTCTGATGGTTGATCTCTTTGATGTTTAGGGCATTGACTTCATGGGACCTTTCCCAATGTCTTTTAGTAACTCTTATATCTCGGTGGGGGTGGACTATGTTTCTAAATGGGTTGAGGCAATCCCCTGTAAACACAATGATCACAGGGTGGTTCTCAAGTTTCTTAAAGAGAACATCTTCTCAAGATTTGGGGTGCCTAAAGCCATAATCAGTGATAGAGGTACTCATTTTTGCAATAAGCCTTTTGAAACCCTATTAGCCAAGTATGAGGTGAAGCATAAGGTAGCTACACCTTATCACCCTCAGACTTCTAGGCAAGCTGAGCTAGTAAACAGGGAAATCAAGAATATATTGATGAAAATGGTGAACACGAGTAGAAGAGATTGGTCTATTAAGCTCCATGATTTACTATGGGCATATAGAACAACTGATAAGACTATTCTTGGCATGTCTCCCTATCGCCTAGTCTATGGCAAAGCATGCCATCTCCTTGTGGAAGTTGAATATAAGGCTTGGTGGGCAATCAAGAAGGTTAACATGGACTTGATCAAAGTCGGGGCAAAGAGGTTCTTAAACCTTAATGAGCTAGAGAAATTAAGAAATTATGCCTACATCAATTCTAAAGTTGCAAAATAGAGGATGAAGAGGTGGCATGATCAATTAATCTCCAACAAAGAATTCCGAAAAGGACAAAGAGTCTTACTCTATGACTCAAGGCTCCATATCTTTCCAGGGAAGCTGAAGTCAAGGTGGATAGGCCCTTTAATTATTCACCAAGTGCATCTTAATGGAGTGGTGGAATTACTGAATTCCAACAGCATTGACACCTTTAAAGTCAATGGCCATCGTCTCAAACCATTCATTGAGCCATTCAAGCAAGATAAGGAGGAAATCAACCTCCTTGAGCCACAGAAAGCCTAATAAAAAAAGGGGTTAGATGGACTTGGTCTCACCAACGTCCATATTTTTGTTTAATTTTGTTAATTTAAGAGCTTTATTAATTGTTTTGATTTTAATTTTTGTCTTAATTTATGTTATTTTTATGTAACTTAAACTTTTTGAATGATTTAATTTAGGAGGAATTGCAAAAGAGAAGAAGGAAGGTCTCAGGGAGCCAAAAGGAACTAAGAAGCAAGTAATTTTAGTGATCTGCGAAATTTCCCAGCTCAAAATAGCCCCCTGCGAAAATGACCATCTGCTGCGACATAATTTTGTAGCCACAAAGTGCCAGTTGCAAAATCAGGGATTCACTGCGAAATGGGCCCTTTGCTGTAAAACCATTTCGCAGCCCATACCCCCATTTCATAGCTGCAAAATCCTCTACGAAATCACCCAAGGCTTCCAAACCTCCATTTCGCAGCCCAAGCTCCATTTCGCAGCTACAAAACACCCCCTTGGCACACGAGTGACATTTTACAGCCTCATCCCCTCATTTCGCAGCTGCGAAATGGGTTGCGAAAACGGCCCTTGGCTGCGAAAATGGGACTTCGCAACGAAATGCCTCCCCCCCCCCCCCCCTCTTCAAAAAATTCCAACCGTCACTTCGCTTCTCATTTAAGCTTTTTAAATTCCAAATTTTCATTTTAAACCGGTCATTCCTCCATCTGAGCCCAAGCCACGCGCGCACCTCTGGCCACCCTCTCTGAGTCAACCATGGCAAAGACCCGAGGAGCCAAAACTTCATCTCCTTCAGGCAGCCCCAGAGCACCAAGAAAGGCCCCTGTGCAAAGCTCCATGACTGAGCCTTCACAACCACTGGCCGTCTCACCTTTAGTAGAGGACGCACCCCTAAGTTCTCCTTCGAGGCAATATGAGACGAGGAGAACACCCACCACACCCGGGGTAAGCTCTTCTAGTGCTAAAAAGTCAGGTAGTCATCCTCCTAAGAAGAAAGCCAGGATATTAGCACCACTAGAGCCATCAGAGCCTTAGCCGCCTCAGCCGTCTGCCACAGAGTCTCAGATTCCCTCTAGGATGACTCTTGAGGTGGTTATCAGGCAACCCATGGTCACTCAGCCACCCATTGAGGGTAATTTGGATTGTCGGGCTAGGCCATTCCACTCAAAGCTTTGCTTTGACAGAGCTACCTTCAGGCTTCAGCCAGAGCTTAGAGATTCCTTCCATCTACTGTAGAGGTATCATATGGAGCACCTGATGACTCCTAGGGATTTCTTCTATCCCCGTGTAGCATTATACTTTTATCAATCTATGACTACACATCACGTCTAGGATCCTACTGTCATCCACTTCACCATTTAGGGACGCCATGGTATCCTGGGAGCCAGACATATAGCAGAGGCCCTACGCATTCCCTACGAGCCAGCACATCTAAAGGATTATTGAGTCTGGGCTCATCCTTCCCAGAGTGACATGGTTCATATACTATCTAGAGGGGCATCCATACTCCTGTATCTGTTGAGAAAGGAGTTCCCTCCAGCATGTTCTTTATAGATGCACTCTTGCACCATAATATCTATCCACTTCAGCATATGGTGCAGAGGAGAGGAGCTTTGCTAGAGGCATTGTTCTGGATATCAGAGGGATTCTTCTTTGGCCCTCATCATCTCATTATGGCCGCTCTTCTGTACTTTGAAGAAAAGGTCCATATGAAGAAGCTTCTGAGAGCGAATGCCATTCCACTTCTATTCCTGAGATTGCTATGTCAGATTTTGGAGCACTTGGGATATCCATCTGAGCCTCAGCTTGAGGGCAGACGCATTTTTCGAGAAATATTCACTCTCAACAAATGGACGAGTATGACAGCTTATGATGCAGAGCCAGAGCCCTAGTTGGACCAGAGCATCCAGAGATTCTACATCCAGAGCATCCAGATGAGCCACAGCCGGTTGAGATACCAGCTAACATGAGAGCACCTACCCCTGCAGTGCCCTCTACAGGACTTATGCCCGAGGTTGCACCCTCTGCTCCTCCTGCCACACCAGGGACTCCGCCTGTTATACAATCTACATCAGAGCCTCCTCCTCCTCCATTTGAGCCTAGGATCGCCATATCCATTTCCAAGTTCAGAGGCCTATGTCACACTTTACAGACATTGACCACTTCTCATAGCATCTTGACTCAGTAGATGACAGCTCTACGTGCCCATTAGGAGCAAATTATCGCTACCCTGACCCAGCATACTGCCATCCTTAGGCAGATACAGCAGCATCTGGGTATTCTACCGCTTCTTGAGCATGCCATTCCTATCCCATCAGAGCCTACAAATCCACCACAGGGCCTTCCTCTAGCAGAGCAGACTATGCCCCCTAAGGAGTTGACTACAGGAGAGATAGAGCCATCCATCTCGAGCATTCCGACCTCTACAGCCGAGCCATCATCTCCACATGATCCTCCTACCACTATCTGATCATTTGCATAGTTTCCTTTCTGTATTTCTTTACTGTAGTAGAACTTATAATCCCATGTTTTTGATGTTTTATATATTAGGATTGGTTGTATTACTTGTTTTGCTCTATAATGTACTTTCTTGAAGTAATAAATATCTATCATTTTTTTAGTATTCTTAGCATAATTTTATTTTAATTCCTCTACTCATATCTTTTATTGTTTTTGAAACATGTGGTTTCTCCTATTCTACTCAAACTTCATATCACTCAGGAGGTACCACTTCCTCCCTGTAATTTCAATTGCTCATGCCACATTGAGGACAATGTTCATCTTGGTTGGTGGGAGAGTTGAGGAAGGAAGTTTTGTTATTAATGCTAAGTTATTTTGGTAATTTAGTTACTTTTTTAATTTTAAAATTTTTTAAGTTTTTATTCTACTCTCCATGGTTATTAAGGAAAAATTCTCAAAATGAAAAGGGAGAAATTGAATTTTTATCTTTTTACTTGACTTAGAGTTTGTATTATGCTTACTAAAGTTGATGAATTGTTGAAACTTCTATTGAATTCAACCTTAGTTCTTCCACTTTAAGCTATTCACACACTGTGCACAATAGGTTTCCAGTATAAGATGAAAAACTATTTCCCTTTTGACTTAGGAAAATTTTAGACTTGGTACCTTTGACCTCATTTAATAGTATTGGGACACCTTCTAAAAGGCCAATGAGTCTTTGGAAAAAAAAAAGAAAAAAGAAAAAAATATGTTTGCTTGCCTTGAAACCCGAGCAAAGTCTGAGAGGTATATGGTGAAAATCTTTAAAACCAGGTGCCCTAAGCCTTCATTGGTTAGGAGTCACCAACCTCAATGCTCGTTACAAGGGTGAAAAGGTGGAGTTTAACATACTGTAGGTGCTTGGGTATTAAAATTTATTCTCAAAAGTCCAGGGTAAAATCCAAGGAATTAGTGATTGAAAGATCCTTAAAGCTTGATGCCCTAAACCTTAATTGGTTGGGAGTCATCGATGGACCCCCGTTACATGGAGAATTTAGAAAAGAATACCTTTAGGCCTTGTACTCCTACAATAAAAAATAAAAAAAATAAAAAAAAATTGTTGTGAAACAAAAGGGGTGTGTTCTTAGCCTATTAAATTTTGTCAGTTTGCTAAGTGCTGAAAAAGAACTAGGTTGGGGGGAGAGATTAGTTCAGCATACTATATTCGGAAGCTATCAAGTAACACTTAAACTTTTGTGGAAGAGTAAGGTTTGGCTCTTTGGAAGTGGAAACGATTTTAAAGCTTCAATTTGCATAATGCCTTCTCTTTATGAATTGTGATTAGGCAAAGTATTTGATAGCTCTTGTTGAAATTTGAGTTTTATATATCTTTAATGTTCCATGTGAGAGTTTTATCATCATGGCACTTAAAATTTTTTTGAAGTGATCAACATGATTTTGTAAAGTATATTACTATTTATTTTACTTTTTCTCTCCTTCATTGCTAAGGGACTAGCAATATGTCGGTTGGGGGGAGTGATTACTACTCAAAAAGTGCTATTTTATAGCTTGTAATTAACTCTTTTAAGCACTTTTTAGTAGTATTTATTACCTTTTAACTCAATTGGCATGTTAAGGACCCTTGCAATCATTTCTAATCAAATTGTGTTAAGTTTTGGTGTTTTTGATAGTATTTTGATCACCAAAGCAATCCAAGATTGAGGAGAGTTCTATAGAATTCATGGCAAAGCAATTGGAAGCTTATTTACATGAATAATCCAAGCTTTGAAGCTTTATAATCCTTTTCCAAAAGCAAATCATGAATGCAAGGAGGGAAAGCAAAGAGAGAAATCTAACATGAAGAATTTAAGAGGACAGCAACTGTTGGACACATTTGAAGCATTTATTGGAGTCCATTTCATGTATACTATATGTCATTTTGAATCTTGGGAAGTCAGGAGTCCAACGCTTCAAACGGTATTTGAATCAGAGTTGAAATGAAGAAGTTATAGCCATTGGAAGCCAATCACGCCAAGCTGAAGGCCAATTTCGCAACTGCGAAATCACAAGGTGATCGCTGCGAAATCAGCCTTTGGCTATGAAATGGAGACCTTCAGCTTGCCAAATTTCACAGCCCATCTTGCATGTCTGCGAAATCCTCGTGAGTGCTTCCAGATATTTGCGACTGACTCTTTTAGATTTTTTCTTCAGATATTTGTTGTTTAAATCCCCATTTCCTCCTTGTAATCCACCAATCATAGGATTCCTTAGTTAATAAGTAAGAACAAAGGGTGAATAACCTCATATATATAGCTTGTAAATTTTCTTTACAAATATCTCGGGAGCTTGTTCTCAGAGATCACTTTTTGTATAGTTTTGAAGGAAGTAAAATACAGAGCTTTGCTCTGCCTTACCTACTCACTTTGATTATATTTTTCTTACTAGCCAAACAACCTCTAAGGATGTTTCCTCAGAGAATGAGTGGCTAGGCTTTTTATCTCTTGGAGCTAAGGTAGTTGGGTAAGGTGCCTAATGTAAGAATTGGAAGTTTTGTTGTTTTAGCTTTTAATGAAGAGAAAGTGTGACCGTTAATGGTTTCTATGTTTTTAGTTAACTTAAAACGCCTTTAAATCACCTGGGCCAACACTTGGTAAGGCAAGTGATCTCCGCCCATTGAGATGCACTAGTTTATCTCTTGCGAGCCTTTGGGAGGTGATTTGAAGATAGGATTTTCTAGAATAGCCAACACTTGGTAAGCTTTTAGACTCAAAGGAGACATCCATTAGTTATCTCTTGCGAGCTTGAGAAGGAAAATCCAAGGTTAATGATCACCTTGAATGATAAATGCTAGGTGAGAGGCACGACCCATTGCAAGATGAATCAGTGAGAGGGATTTAATGTTTGAATCCATAAAATGGGAAGCATCTGTACCACACCGGTTAGAGAAATAACTATATGTTAATTCTCTAATGCGAGAAAAAGATTCAAGTGACCGAAACTCTGTTTTTGTATTGGGAGCCTGACCCCAGTGATCCTAAAACTCCAAGAAATGCTTTTCTTTATAAGTAATTCCCATTACTTTATTTTTAGTTAGCTTAAAACCAATCCTTTTTAAACCAAAGTTTATGTTTTCTTTTGAAGCTAACCTTGAAATGAAAAAGCATCAATTCAACTTTGAAGTATTATCAGTTGTAAGTTGAAAACCCTTCCCAGTGAACGATCCTAGAGCCACTATGCTATGCTAGCTGAGGCTATCCTAGCACATGGTGTAATAGGTTATAAATTTTGTTGATTACTCCTATCTAAGGACCAAAATCAAGGTATACTAGTTGGGAACTACGAATCAATATAGTTAGAGCAAGAGTATTAGTTCGCTTACCTTTTCTTTTTATACCTTCAAGTGCAAAAATAGTTAGGTTGAATCCTTAGGGTACTTTCAATTTTTCTTTGATGACTATTTTCTATTTAAGACTCAAAGCACACACAAAGCACATGTACCTTTGTGGTATCTTGATTAAGATCATTTCTTTAGCTTAAAAAGAGTTATTCTTAAGTAACAAGAGGAGGAAATAAAAAGCATATACATACATATATATATATATATATATATATATATATATATATATATATATATATATATATATATATATATATATATATATATATATATATATATATATATATATATATATATATGTGTGTGTGTGTGTGTGTGTGTGTGTGTGTGTGTCTTTAATGAAAATGATTGATTTAAGCTTGAGCAATTATCCAATGGGGTAATGGCCTTATGTCTTCAAGCCCTAATGCCTAAAACCAACTGGTTAGGAGTCATCGATATCTTACTTGTTATAGAAGATAAACTCAGTTTTGAAAAAAAAAATGAGAATAAATGTTTGGGAAATTTGACCTTGTTCTGCCTTGAGCTAGGATGATACCTAAAGGGTAAGTGGCCTATAAAGGTCCTCAATACCTAGTACCATAGGTGAAAACTCGGGAGTTACCAGTGGATCCCTGTTGAGCCATATAGGAGATTTCCTAAACCAAGAAAGAAAAATTAAAATAAATTTTCTTCCCTCTTTAACTTAAAGAATGATGAAATCTGAGCTTAAAAAATAGTCTTAAAAAGAATATTATGAGGGGTCACCATAATTAAGCACATGAGGTTTAGGTGGAAAGAGCCAATCAAGGGAAAATCAGGAGACACTAAGGGGAATGCTAAACATGGATGCACAACTATGTATAAGGAGATAAGGTGAGAAAACCAAGAGATTGCATATCTTGTATCATCTTACTCAATTCTAGGAAACTTGACTACTTGGGTATCTTGTGTGAAACATTGCTATGCTGAGTCACTATGGCTTCATGAATTCCATTACATATTTTTCATTCTTTTTACTCTTTCTATTTTCTAGGGACTAGCAAAGTTTGTGTTGAGAGGGATGATTAAAGATAAAATATGCACTCTAATGGCACATATTCAATGTGATTTATGTATTATAAGACACTCAAATCATCCAAATTGATCCAAATCAATGCTAAGGCCCTAGCCATAGGTTTAACTTTTATTTTGAAGATATATCGCAAGTTTAAGGGAAGAAAAGGGCATAAGTTGAAACCATGGTAGATTTTGAAATATCAAGAGATTAAATGAGAAATTAAGTGTGTCAAGACTCATGGAAAATGAGGCATCAAGTAAGATTCATGAAGTTTGCATGGAAATTTAGAACTCAAAATCTAGTGGAAACTTGTACTCTAACTTTAAGGCAACATTTGGAGTATCTCCTAAAGTCCATTTTAGGTAAGTTGTATATCATTTCGAAGCTCTAGAAGTTATAAACCTAATGATTCAAATGGTGTTCAAATCGAAGCTAAGACAAGGAAGTTATGTGCATTTGAAGGAAACTGGTTAGAGAGGAAAGTTGAGTTCGAAATTGACAACTTGAGTTCAAAATGGTTTTTGGTGATTTAAAATCCAAAAGAATGCAAGTAAAATTTTGGCAGAGGTTAAGTCTAAATCTTACTACATGTTTCAAGCAAAAAATACACACATTTTGATCCTAAAAACATGGATTTTTTGCATGGGCAGTAGGTGAGATTGAAATTCCTCGTGAGTTTGAAATTCCTTGTGAATTTTGAACTCATTATGCTGATTTTCGAACTAAGCTTTTCCCTTCCACTTGTGAGTTCAAAATTGATTTCAAACTAACCCAAATTTTAAACTCAGCCACTGGTGATCGAGTTTGAGGCCCAAGACACGTCAAAATGAGTTTTAAAGGCCTTTATCCAATTCAAAACACTTTGTACTCAATTAGAACTCATGATTTTTAAAGGTCTTTTAGGTTGATTATGAATTTTCCTTGTAATAAGTGGCCAATGAGAGGGTGCCACATGTTAGGTCATTGATGATTCCATATAAACTCTCTTAGTTCTAGGTTTTAAAAGAAGAAGAATCTAGATCTTGGATCTTTTTTTAGAGTGTTTGACACTGGAAGGAAAGAAGACCAGAACTTTGGTTTGTTTTCTTTTCTTTTTTTATTGAATATATTGTTTTTAATTTCTTTGATTCAAGTAATGTATTTTTACCCTATTATGGATCGTGAATATGACATTACCCCCATGAGAGGCTAAAAAGCCAACTTGGGACTTGAAGCATGAAAACCTAGGTTTA
Source organism: Vitis riparia (assembly GCF_004353265.1). NCBI lineage: Eukaryota > Viridiplantae > Streptophyta > Magnoliopsida > Vitales > Vitaceae > Vitis > Vitis riparia. The sequence continues at coordinate 6,266,336 of NC_048438.1, read as the reverse complement.
GATATAAAGGGAAACAATGTGTAAATTATTATAACATTGAGATTAATTATTGGTTAAGTGACAATTAAACAATTTTTTTTATCCTAACCTTATGAGTTAGTTAAGGGACTAATACAGTAGGTTATAACCGGATAATAGTGATTCTTGGTAACTCTTGATCATTAATTATCCTGGTCTTTCCTATCGTTATTTGCTCTAAAACAAAGCTATAAGAAGTAGGAAGGGTTAAAAAGCTAAATCTTAAACCAATAATCAATCTCATTCATTTAATGGTTTTATGAATCTGTTTTAAAAATAAAAATTAGGTTCTTGATGCAATTTTGAGTTATAAAACTCAAGTTAATCGCGACCTGCCAAGAATCCCAAAACCCTGAGATCACTTTGCTTAAATACTTTTGTTCTCTCTATTTCTATACCTTAAGTTAGATTATGGAAAGCCCCAAACTTAAATCGATTGAATCAAAAATCAATGTTCATTTTGTTATTAATTTAGTTTCATTCACTTAATCCCATTTCAAAAAAGATAATTCCCAGATTGTTTTTCACTTTAGCATTCAAACAAAAACAATTCATTTATTCTAGTATTGATAATTTCCATAAGCCAGTCCCTGAGGGTGATACCCGGAGTAATACAAATGTCGTACTGACTCTTTCTTTGGTTTTTCTTTACTAGATTCATTATGTAAAAAGGATTAGCATTTTGGACAACATAGAAGATCAATCAATAGCTTAAGGTTGTGGATGATATGAACTAATTGGGGTCATGAGCTTAGGGCTCTAGATGCAATGAAGAGGTCAGGGTTCTGGATGATATGTACGACTCATGGTTTTAAGCTCTTGTCTCTAGATGATATGAATAGCTTAAGGCTATAGATGACATGAACAACTCAGGGTTGTAAGCTCAGAACTCTAGATGCTATGAATAACTCAGGGTAAAGGATGATATGAACGATTCCAATATATGACCTCAAGGCTCTTGATGCTATATAGAACTCAGGGTTTTGGATAACATAAACAACTTTGAGTCGTGAGGTCAAGGTTGTAGATGCTATGAACAGCTTAGGGCTATGGATGACATCAATTATTTTAGGTTGTGAGCTCAAGGCTCTAGATGCTATGAACACCTCAAGGCTATGAATGATATGAATGAATTAAGGTTAAGAGCTTAGGGCCCTAGTTTTTATGAACAAATCAGGGTCGTGGATGATGTAAATGATTACAAGGATGTGAGCTATGGGCTCTAGAGACTATGAGCAACTCATGTCTATAGATGATATGAACAACTCAAGGTCCCATGAGTTAAGGGCTCTAGATGCTATGAACACCTCAAGAGCATGGATGATATGAACGATTTTGGGTCTTGAGCTCAAGGTTCCACATGTTATGAATACCTCAAGGTTATGGATCACATGAATGACTTTAAGTCGTGTGCTAAAAGTTCTAGATGCTATGAACAACTCAAGGCATAAGATGACATGAACCACTCTAGGTCATGAGCTTAGGGTTCTAGATGCTATGAACAACTTAAGAGTGTTGATGACATGAACAACTCTAGGTCATTCGCTGAGAACTTTAGATGCTAGGAACAACTCAATGTTGTGGATGACATGAAGGATTCTGAGTCATAGGCTTAAGGCTCTAGATTCTTTGAACAACTCAAGGTAGTGGAAGATATGAATGACTCGATGTTATGTGCTCAGGGCTCTAGATGCTATGAATAGCTCAGCGCTATGGATGACATGAACGACTTTGGTTTGAGAGCTCAGGGATCTTAATGTTATGAATAGCTCAGAGCTCTAGATTACATGAGGATTTCGGTTTGTGAGCTCAGGTCTCTAAAGGTTATGAACACCTTAGAATTGTGAATGACTTAAACGAATACAAGTCGTGAGTTAAGGGCTCTAGATGCTATGAACACCTCAAGGCTCTAAATGCTATGATAGACTTCGAGTTGTGAACTGAGAGCTTGAGATATCATGAACAACTCAAGGCTATGACTGATATGAATGACTCAGGGTCATGAGCTCAAGTCTCTAAATGCTATGAAGAGCTTAAGACAGTGCCTGATATGAACGATTTGAGGTCATAGGCTCAAGGCTCTAATTGCTATGAACAACTCAGGGTTGTGGATCACGTGAAGGACTCTAGGTTGTGAATTGAGGGCTCTGGATGCTATGAACAACTCATAGCTATGGATAACATGAACAACTCTTGGTTGTTGGCTCAAGGCTCTAGATGTTAGGAATAGCTCGAAGATGTGGATGGTATGAATGACTCGAGGTTAAGAGCTCAAGGCTTTTGATGCTATGAATAGTTGAGGGTTGTGGATGACATAAACTACTCCAAGTTGTGAGCTCAAGAATCTAGATTCTATGAATAGAACAAGGCTATCAATGATATGAGGGACTCCGATTGTGAGCTAAAGACTCTAAATGTTATGAACAACTCAAGATTGTGGATGACATGAACAACTCTGGGTGGTGAGTACAGGGCTTTACATATTATGAATAGATTAAGGTTGTGGATGACATGAGCTAATCAAGGTCGTGAGCTTAGGGTTCTAAATGTAATTAAAATCTCAAGGCTTTGGATAACATGAACGACTCTAAGTCGTGAGCTCAGGAATCTAGATGCTATGAATAGGATAGGGTTGTGAATAACATGAGGGACTCAAAGTAGTGAGCTTAAGGCTTTAGATGCTATAAACAACTCAAGGTTGTAGATGACATAAACAACTTTTGGTGCTGATCTTAAGGTAGTGGATGACAAGAATGACTCTGGGTCGTGAGCTAAAGGCTTTAGATGTTATGAACATCTCAAGGCGATGGGTGATATTAATGACTTAAGGACATGATCTCAAGGCGTTAAATGCTAACAATGTTATGGATAACATGAATAACTCTAGGTTGTGAGCTAATGGCTCTAGATGGAATAGCTCATGGTTGTGGATGATAGGAACAACTCCGAGTTTAAGCTCAGGCCTCTAGATTCTATGAATAGCTTAGGGCTATACTTGATATGAATGACTCGGGTTGAAAGCTCAAAGCTTTAGAGGCTATGAACTACTCAGGGCTATGGACGACACGAACGATTCAAGGTCGTGAGGTCAGGGCATAAAATGCTATGAACAACTTAGGACTCTAGATGCTATGAGCAGCTCAAGGGGGTAGATGAGATGAATGGTTTTTGGTCATGAGCTAAAGGCTCTAAATAGTATGAATTCAAGGCAATGGATGACATGAATGACTCTAAGTGTTGAGCTCAAGGCTCTAGATGCTATGAACAGCCCAGGGCTATGGATGACATGAATGACTCTGGGTCATAATCTCAAAGCACTAGATACTATGAATAGCTCAAGGTTATAGATTCTATGAATAGCTTAGGGCTATTATAGATATGACCGACTCGAGGTCCCATAACCTCAAATCTTTAGATGCTATGAACAGTTGAAGTTTGTGGATGACATAAATGACTCCGAGTTGTAAGCTCAAGGCTATAGATGCTATGAATAACTCAAGGCTATGAATGATACGAATGACTCAAGGTCCTATAGGCTCAAGGCTCTAGATGTTATGAATAGCTCAAGGCTTTAGATGCTATGAATAGCTCAAGACTGTCCATGATAAGAATGACTTTGATTCAGGAGTGATTACTACCAAAAAGTGCTATTTTGTAGACCTAATTATAATGGTTTTAAGCACCTTTGAGTAGTAATCATATTCATTTAACCCAATTAATTCATTAAGGTCCTTAGTAATTGGTTTTAACCATTTTGTGGCAAGTTTACATGTTTATATCAGCTTATGAATCAATTCAAGCATGCCAAATGATGGAGGAGCTACTTAGACAAGCCAACCAAAGAAGAAAAGCAAAGAAAAGCAAAGAGAAGCAAAGAGAAGCAAAGAAAAGCAAAAGAAAAGCAAAGAGAAGCAAGGAGGAAAACAGAGGACAGCAGCTGCAGTGTTCTTTGTCACTTTTGGAGCACTTCCCGAAGTCCATTTTTACATGCTATATACCGTTTCAAAGCTCAAGAAGTCAACAATCCAACGCTTCAAACCGTGCACGATTTGGAGCTGAAATGAGGAAGTTATGGCCTTCGGAAGAAAACTGCTCCAGGTGTGCGAAAATTTCGCACACCTTCTGAATGGTGTGCGAATTTCGCACACCTCCTGATCAGGTGTGCGAATTTCGCACACCCCCTCCCCTGTTTTGCCGACTCCACACGAGATCTTTTCTTTTAGATATTTTTGTATAAATTTCCATTCTTCTCCTTGTAATCCACCAATCATAAGATTTCTTAGCTAGGAAGGATGGAAAAGCTTCTCTATTTATACTCCTTTGCATCCGTTGAAACATATGGAGAAATTTATGTAATATACCCATATATATTGAAATATACCACGGAGCCTTGCTCTGTTTCTCCTTCTCTTCTCTTTCTTATTTTCTTAGTAGCCAAACATCCTTGGTGGATGAAATCCCCAAGGATGAGAGGCTAACCTTTTAAGTTTCTCAAAGTATGGATGTTATGTGATGGCTTGGATGCATTTCCCATGGAAATTTCTCACACCCGGAAGGTAAGGTAGTCGTTTTTCATTAATGGTTCATTAATGCAAAGTTTAGTTTTTATTTCCATTGGACAACTTCCAACGGCCAATACTTGATAAGCTTTTGGATTTCTATCCATTAGTTATCTCCTACGAGCTATCGGAAGGTGAGGTTTTCAATTCCAAGTTTTGCATTAATCCATTAGAACCAATTTCAATGGCCATTGAAAGGTGAGTTTATCACTTGGAATGACTTTGAGTTGCCAATATTTGGTAAGCTTTTGGCTTTAGACCATTAGTTATCTCTTACGAGCCATTCAAAGGAAGTCTAAGGTGAATAACCATTGATGAAATTCGCTACCATCTGTTTTGCCATTTTAAAGGATTAAAACTTGATTTGCTAAATCCATACCGGTTCGGGAAGCAAGCATCACCATAGTTGCAACCCCAATGCGAGGAGCCTATCCTGAGATTTCCAATTTGCATAAGAGCCAGAGCATAGCTATCCTATCTTTGAGAAGCTTGTTTTTACACCCTTTCATTTTAGTCTTTAATGTTAGCTTAAATTAGTTTAAATCTTTCTAAACCATTTACATTTTCTTTTAAAGCTAACATCCATAAGAAAATCACCTACTTTCCTAATTTGAATATCACTTGTGTTTGCGAAAACCCTTCCCAGTGAACGATCCTAGAACCACTATGCTATAGTAGCTTGGCTACTTTAGTAATAGTATCTAAGGTATAAATTTTGTTGATACGCCTTTAAAGATAAGCTACCATGAGTCGAATCAAGGAGCTAAGCGATCTAGATGCTACAAACAGCTTAGGGTTGTGGTTGACATGAGTGACTCTAGGTCATGAGCATATAATTCTAAATGCGGTGAACAAATTAAGGTTATGGGTGACATGAACAACTCCGGGGGGTAAACCCAGGGCTCTGGATGCTATGAATAGCTCAGGGTTGTGCATGATATGAATGAATCGGGTTGGGAGCTCAAGGTTCTAAATGCTATGAATAGCTCAGGGTTGTGGATGACATGAATGATTCCAGGTTGTGGGGTTAGGGCATTTAATGCTATGAACAACTCAGGGCTCTAGATGTTATGAGCAGCTCAAGGTGATGGATGAGATGAATGATTCTTAATGGTGAGCTCAAGGTTCTAGATGCTATGAATAGCTTAAGGTTATGAATGACACAAATAACTCTAGGTGTTAAGCTCAGAAGTCTAGATGCTATGAACAACTCATGGCATTGGATGACATGAACAACTCTGTGTTATAAGCTCAGGTTTCTAAATCCTATCAATAGCTCATGCCTATGGATGACATGAATGACTACGAGTCGTGAGTTGAGCACTCTAGATGCTATGAATAACTCAGTGGTGTAAATGACATAAACGACTCTAAGTCATGATATCGGGGCTCTAAATGCAACATACAGCTTAGGCAATGGATGATATGAATAACTTGGGGTCGTGTGCTCAAGGTTCTAGATGCTATGAACAACTCGGGGTTGTGGATGACATGAATGACTCTGTGTCATGAGCTCAAGGAAATAAAAGCTATGAACCACTCAGGCTGTGAATGATATAAATGACTCAGGGTTGTGAGCTCAAGGATTTGGATGCTCTGAACAACTCAGTGTTGTGGATTACATGAATGACTTCGATTTGTGAGCTCATGGCTCTAGATGTTATGAACAACTCAAGATTGTAGATGATATGAACGACTCTAGGTTGTGAGCATCGATCTCTAGACACTTTCAATTGCTTAAGGCTTTGGATGACATAAACAACTCCAAGTCGTGAGGTTAGAGCTCTAAATCCTATGAGCAATTAAGGATTGTAGATGATATGAACAATTTGAGATCCTATTAGCTTAAGGTTTTAGATCCAATGAACAGCTTAGGGTTATGGATGATATGAATGATTCTAGGTTGTGAGCTCAAGGCTCTAGATTCTATGAACAGTTCAAGGCTATAGATGACATGAACGACTTTGAGTTGTAAGCTCAAGGCTCTAAATGCTATGAATAGCTCAAGGGTGTGGATGACATGAACGACTTTGGGTTATGAGTTGAGAGCTCTAAATGCTATGAATAGCTCAAGGTTATTGATGACATGAACAACTCTAGGTCATGAGCTCAGGGCTCTTGATGCTATATGAATAGTTAAGGGCTATGGAAGATATGTATAACTCACGAATGTGAGCTCAAGGCCTTAGATGATGTTAACATCATAGGGTTGTGGGTGACATGAATGAGTTTGGGTTGGGAGCTAAGGGCTCTAGATGCTAGGAATAGCTCATGGATATGGATGACATGAATAACTCTATGTTATCAACTTAGGGCTTTAGATGCTATGAACAACTCAGGATTATCCATGATATGTGTAACTCAGGTTGAGAGCTTAAGACTCTAGATGCTACAAACAACTCAAGGTTGTGGATTACATGAATGATTCCAAGTCGTGAGGTCAGAGCACTAAATGCTATGAATAACTCAGAGCTCTAATGCTATTAGTAGCTTAAGGCTATAAATGACATGAGCGATTCTAGGCAATGAGCTTAAGGCTCTAGATTCTATGAATAGCCTAAGGCTATGGATGACATGCACAACTCTGGGTGTTGAGCTCAGGGCTCTAAATGCTATGAATAGTTGAGGGCATTCGATGAAATGAATGACTCTGGGTTGTGAGCTCAAGATTCTAGATGTTATGAATAGCTCAAGGTTATGGATGACATGAACAAATCCTAGTTGTGAGTTGAGTGCTATAGCTGCTATGAACAACTCAGTATTATGGATGACATAAATGAATCAGGGTCATGTGCTTAAGGCTTTAGATTCTATGAACAACTCAAGGCTTTGGATGACATGAACAACTCTAGGTTGTGACCTTAGTGCAATAAATGCTATGAATAGCTCAAGGTTGTGGATGATATGAATGATTCAGGTTGTGAGCTCAAGGCACTAGATGTTATAAATAGCTCAAGGATGTAGATGACATGAAGACTCTAGGTCATGAGCTCAAGGCCTTAGATGTTATGAACAACTTAAGCTTGTGGATGATATGAATGACTCTAGGTCATGAGCTCTAGTCTCTAGATTCCATGAACAGCTCAGGGTTATGGATGACATGAATGACTCTGGATCGTAACGTTAGGGCTTTAGATGTAATGAGTAGCTAAGGGCTATGAAAGATATAAACGACTCAATGTCCTGTGAGCTCTGGTCTCTAGATTCAATGAATGGCTCAAGATTATAGATGATATGAACGATTCTAGGTCATGAGCTCAAGCCTTTAGAAGCTATGAAAAACTCAAGGCTATGGATGACATGAACGACGTCAAGTTATGAATTGAGAGATCTAGATGCTATGAACAACTTAGGGCTATCAATTACATGAATGACTCCGAGTCACGAGCTCAATACTCTAAATGCTATGAATAGCTTAGGGCTGTGGATAATATGAACGACTTGAGGATGTGAGCTCAAGGACCTAAATGCTATGAACAACTCAATGTTGTGGATGACATGAATTACTTTGGGTTGTGAGCTAAGGGCTCTAGGTGCTATAACAACTCATGGCTATAGATGGCATGAACGACTACAGGTTGTAATCTCAAGGCTCTATATGCTATGAACAGTTTTGAGTTGGGGATGACATGAATGATTGTGAGTCATGAGGTCAGGTCACTACATGTTATGAATAACTCAGGACTGTAGATTCTATGAACAGCTCAAGGCTATTGATAACATGAATGACTCTGGGTTATGAGCTCAAGGCTCTAGATGTTATGAATAACTCATGGCTATGAATGACATTAACGACTCTAGGTGTTGAGCTTAGAGCTCTAAATGTTATGAACAGCTTAAAGCATCGAATGTCATAAATGAATTTGGGTTAGGAGATAAGGGTTGTAGATGCTATGAACAACTAATGGCTAGAGATGACATAAATGACTTGGGGTTAGGAGCTCAAGGCTATAAATGTTATTAATAGCTTAGGGTTGTGGATGATATGAATGATTTCGGGTCATGAGCTCACTCCCCCAAATGCTATGATTACTCAGAGTTATCGATGACATGAATGACTCTATGTTAGGTGTTTAGGGCTTTAGATGCTATGAACAACACAGGGTTGTGGATGACATGAATGACTCTAGGTCATGAGCATAGTGCTTTGGATGCTATAAACAACTCAGGGTTGTTGATGACATGAACAAATTTGGGTCGTGATCATAGGGTTATAGATACAATGAACAACATAAGGTTGTGTATGCCATGAATGACTTTGGGTTGTGAGATGAGAGCTCTAGATGCTATGAACAACTCAAGGCTATCGATGACATGAATGACTCTAGGTCATGAGTTCAAGGCTCTAAATGCTATGAATAGATCAGGGCTATGGATGATAAGAACGACTCGATGTCCCGTGGGCTTAAGGATTTAGATACTATAAATAACTCAAGGTTATGGATGACATGAATGACTTTGTGTCGTGATCTTAAGGCTCTAAATGCTATGAACAACTCGGGGCTGTGAATGACATGAACTACTCTAGGTCATAAGCTCAAGGCTATAGATTTTATGAGCAGCTCAGGGTTATCGATCAGATGAACAACTTAGGGTTGTGTGCTCTAGGCTCTAGATGATATGAACAACTCAAGGTTGTGAAAGACATGAACGACTATGGGTTGTGAGCTGAGGGCAGTAAATGTTATGAATGGCTTAAGGTTGTGGATGATATAAATGACTTAGGGTCATTAGCTTAAGGTTTTAGATGTTATGAAAAGTTGAGGGTTATGGATGATATGAACAACCTTTGGTTGTTAGATGTAAGCATTAGATGCAATGAACAACTAAGGGTTGTGTATGACTTAAATGAGCTTAGGTCATGAGCTTAGGGCTCCAGATGCTATGAATAGTTTGAGCTTGTAGATGATATTAATGACTCTATGTCCTTGGCTAAGGGCTCTTGTTGCTGTGAATAACGGAGGGTTATGGATGACATGAACAACTCCAGGTCATGAGCATAAAGTTCTAGATGTGATGAACAAATCTGGGTTGTGGATGACATGAATGACTCTAAGTTATAAGTACAAAGTTTTAGAGGCTATGAATAGCTTAAGGTTGTACACAACATGAACGACTCTAGGTTGTGAGCTTAAGGCTCTAGATGCTATGAACAACTCAAGGTTATGGATTACATGAATGACTCAGGGTCGTGAGCATTAGGCTCTAGATGCTATGAACATATTAGGGTTGTAGATGACATGAACAACTCCAGGTCATAAGCACTAGGCTCAAGATGCTATTTACATATCAAGGCTATAGATAACATGAATGACTTTAGGTTGTAAGTTAAGAGTTGTAGATGTTATAAATAGCTCAAGGTTATGGATGACATGAATGATTCCGACTCATGAGCTCAGGGCTCTAGATGATATGAAGAGATCACAGCTGTGGATCACATGAACGACTCTGAGTCATGAAAACTATGCTCTAGAAGCTATGACTAGATCAAGGTTGTGGATGACATGAATGACTCTGAGTCGTGAGCTTATGGCTCTAGATGCAATTAACAACTCAAGGTTATGGATGAAATGAATGACTCCGAGTTGTGAGCACAAAGCTCTAGATACTATGAATAGATCAAAGCTATAGATGACATGAATGACTCCTGGTTGTGAGTACAGGGCTCTAGATGCTATGAATAACTCACGACTGTGGATAATGTGAACGTCTCCAGGTCTTGAGCTTAGGGCTCTGGATTCTATGAACAAATCAAGGCAATGGATGACATGAATGACTTCGGGTTGGAAGCTCGGGGCTCTAGTTTCTATTAGTAGCTAAGGGTTGTGGATGACATGAATGACTCTGAGTTGTTAGCTCATGTCTCTAGATGCTATGAATAGCTTAAGGTTTTGGATGACATGACCAACTCCATATTGTTAGCTTCAAGCTCTTGATGCTATGAATAGCTTAGGATTGTAGATGGCATGAATGACTCTGTGTTATGAGCGTAGGACTCTAGATGCTATGAACATATCAGGATTGTGGACGATATAAACAAATTTGGGTCATGAGCTCAAGGCTTTAAATGCGATGAATAGCTTAGGTCCTTGGATGGCATGAAGGACTCCGGGTCATAAGCACAGGGATCAATATACTATGAACAGATCAAGGTTGTGGATGACATAACATAGGCCTCTAGATGCAACGAATATCTCAAGCCTATGGATGACATGAACGACTCCGAGTTGTGAGTACAAGGCTCTAGATGTTTTGAACAAATCAAGGTTATGGATGACATGAATGAATCCAACTCATGAGCATAGGACTCTAGATGCTATAAACAGATGTGTGTCATGGATGGCATGAATGACTCTAGGATGTAAGCTCAAGGTTTTACATGCTATGAATAGCTTGTGGATGACATGAACGACTTCGAATCGTGAGCTCAGGGCATTATATGCTATGAACATATCAAGGTGGTGGATCACATGAATGACTTTAGGTTGTAAGCTCAGACCTCTAAATGTTATGAACAGATCATTGTAGAAAATGACATGAGTAACTCTAGGTTGTAAGCTCAAGGCTTTAGATGCTATTTATAACTTAAGGTTGTGGATGACATGAAAGACTCTGAGTCATTAGCTCATGGCTCTAGATGCTATGAATAGATCAGGATTGTGGATGACATGAACAACTTCCGGTTGTCAGCACAAAGCGTTAGATGCTATGAACAGATTAGGGCTATGAATGACATGAATGAATTCATGTTGTGAGCTAAGGGCTTTAGATGCAATGAATAGCTCAGGTCTATGGATGCCATGAACAACTCTGAGTTGTGATCATAGAGATCTAGATACTATGAATAGATCAGGCTTGTGCATGACATAAACTACTCCAGCTCGAGAGCACAGGGCTCTAAATGCAACAAATATCTAAGGTGTATGGATAACATGAATGACTCCAGGTCATGAGCATAGGGCTATAGATGTTATCAATAAATCAGGTTTCTAGAAGACATGAATGAATCTGACTTGTGAGCATAGTGCTCTAAATGCTATAAATAGATCAATGTTATAGATAACTTCAATTCTTCAAAACTTTGTTGACATCGATCATCCCATACAAATTTAGCATCATTTACCAATAGCTCACAAAGAGGTCTTGCAAATTTAGAGAAATATTTAATAAACCTTTTATAGAACCCAGCATGGACAAGGAATTGCCTTACTCCTTTTACAGTTGTTGGCGATGGCAACTTGACAATCAGTTCAATTTTTGCTTTGTCCACTTCAATGCCTTTCTTCGAGATAACATGCCCAAGGACAATCCCTTGGGGTACCATGAAATGGCATTTCTCCTAGTTAAGCACCAAGTCTTTATCAATGCATCGGTTCAACACAACTTCCAAGTTGACTAAGCATTCGTCAAACGCACTCCCATATACGGTGATATTATCCATAAAGAATACGCTCCACCATATCACTGAAAATGCTTAACATGCATCTTTGGAATGTTGTCGGTGCATTGCATAAGCCGAAAGACATTCTTCTGTATGCATAGGTTCCGAATGGACAAGTGAAAGTGGTCTTCTCCTAATCTTCAACATCAATTTCTATTTGAAAATACCCAGAGTAGCCATCCAAGAAATAGTAGAATGGATGGCCTGAGACCCTCTCAAGCACTCAATCAATAAATAGCAATGGGAAGTGGTCCTTCCTTGTTACAACATTCAACTTTTTTAATCAATACACACCCTCCAACCTGAAGTGAGGCGTGTAGAAACTTCCTCTCCCTTATCCTTTTACACCACTGTGATCCCTGATTTCTTTGTCACGACTTGCGTAGGACTCACCCATGGGCTATCTGATATGGGGTAGATAATGACGGCCTAAAGTAGCTTAAGCACCTTAGCTCGCACCACCTCTTACATGTGAGGGTTCAACCTTCTCTAGGGTTAACGAACTGGCTTAGCTTCTTCTTCCATGTATATATGATGAGTACAGACTAAAGGGTTGATCCCTTTTAGATCAGAAATTTTCCACCCTATCGCCTTCTTGCATCTCCTGAGGATTTCAAGTAAACAATCCTCCTGAGTAGTGGTAAGAGATGAAGAAATAACAACAGGGCTCTGCTTGTTCTCTTCCAAGTATACATACTTCAACTCTGTGGATAATGGCTTCAGAATAAGCTTTGGGGGCTCCTCCTTAATAGATTCTTATGTCTCCTCGTCATTGAATAAAGAGAGAATTTCTTCCCTCATCTTCAAAGGAGGCAGAGTAGCAAGCAAATCTAGGGTTCAGGTAACCCTTCATCAAGATCCCTAAAACTCTTGTTCAAATCTTCAAGTATTTTCTGATCACAATGCTCCTTCACTAAGTTGTCAATCATGCATACCTCTTCTGGTCCCTCTTCTTCTCCCGGATGGAATTGTTTATTGCACATATAGAAGATATTGAGCTCCAACATCATGTTGCCAAATGTAAGTTGCATGACTCCATTCCTACAATTGATGATAGCATTTGATGTAGCTAGGAATGGTCTTCCAAGTATGATAGGAATACAGTTAGTTCCTTTGGCGACCAGGTCCGTATCAAGAACAACAAAATCCACTAGGTAGTAGAACTTATCAACTTGAACTAGGACATCTTCAATCATACCTCTTGGAATTTTCGCAGATCTATCTGCTAGAGATAGAGTGATTGATGTTGGCTTCAACTCTCCAAGTCCCAATTGCCTATAGACAGAGTAGGGTAGCAAATTCAAACTTGCTCCCAAGTCCAACAAGGCTTTCTCCACACACGTCTCCCCAATCATCACTAAGATGGTAGGACAGCCCGGATCTTTGTATTTCAATGGAGACTTGCACTATATAATGGAACTTACTTGCTTAGTTGAGAAGGCCTTATTACTCACATTCAACCCTATTTTTATAGTGCATAAGTCCTTCAGGAATTTTGCATAAGTCAGAACTTGTTTGATCATGTTTAGCAAAGGGATGTTAACCTTCACTTGCCTCAACACTTCAAGAATTTATGATGCATTGTTGATTCTCTTTTTTCCATGCAAAGCTTGTAAGAATGGTGGAGGCATGTGCTTCTTTATCATTTCTTCTTGATTGACGGTCCTCTCCAGTTTTTCATTTACATTAGCTTCAAGGTCCTCCTTCTTTGTACTGTTCCCTTTCCTTTTTCCTTTGATTTCCTCCCTCTTCTCTTTCTCTATTTCACTCTCTAGTTCGTGCTCTGACTTGGATGTAAGCAGATCAACCTCTTTACCACTCCTTAGAGTGATCACTACTTTGACTTTCCTCATCTGAGAAGATTCTTCCTCCTAAGCCTCCACTTCATGGATACCCTTGGGATTCTAATGAGGTTGAGAAGGAAAATTTCCTTTCTCTTGCACTGTGTTGAGATTGGTAAGACTTGAGATTAAGTACTAAAGATTATCTATCTTCTAAGATAGATCATTTTGCATTACATCCATCATTTTGTTCAAAGTACTCTTTACACTATCAATTCTTTGACTGAGCTGAGCATTGATGGATTTCTAGTCTCCAACAAAATCTCCCACGATCTTGCTAAGATTCACAATGGCTTGTTCAATATTTGAGGCTTGCGGGGGTACTTGGCCAGGTTGCGTGTACTGGGGTGCCCTTGGCTTCCAAGAGAAATTTGGATGGTTCCTCCAATTCAAATTGTAGGTGTTTCCATATGAAGCATTGTTATTGGGATTAAATTGTCCAATAACATTTGCTTGATCCTCAAACATTTCTCTCACAACTAGCATCGTAGGACACTCCTCTACCAAGTGCTCAAAAGATTGACAAATGGAACACGACTTAGTTTGCAGTGGTGTTTCTGAAATGGCCTGAACTTCTCGTATCTTCTTCACTTCAAGCTCTTCCAATCTTCTTGCCATAGCTGCAAATTTCGCTTTCATATCAATATCTTCATTCAAAGTATACATCCCAGCCTTAGCATTAGAAGCATTTGGTTAAGACTTCATTCTTCCCACTTCTCTGGCATTCGGCTCATCTCATCCTCTTGAAACTTCAACTACATAACTCAAGAAATCCATGGCTTCCTCTGGATTCTTACTCATGAAGTCTCCTCCGCACATCGTTTCTAAGAGTTGTTTCATTGAGGAAGACATACCGTCGTAAAAATAGCTCACCAATAGGCATGTGTCAAAGCCATGGTGAGGACAAGCATTGATAGCTTCCATGTATCTCTCCTAACATTCATAGAATTTCTCATTCTCCTTAGCTGAGAAGTTTGAGATTTGCCTTTTCAAGTCATTAGTCCTGTGAGTCAAGAAAAATTTCTTGAGGAATTCAGCTTGCAAATCAGTCCAAGATCGGATACTCCTTGGCCTTAAAGAATTAAGCCAGACCTTGGTCTTGTCCTTTAAATTGAAAGGAAATAGCTTGAGCTTCATCAAGTCGATTGAAGCTCCTCATTCTCGGAAAGTATTGCAAACGTCCTCAAATTCCTTGATATGAGCGTAGAGATTCTCACTTTCCATCCCATGAAAAGTAGGTAGAAGTGGCACAATATGTGGTCGGATCACTAGCTGCTCTGTAGGTGGCACTATACATGAAGGTGCACTCATACGAGGTGGATGCATGCGGTCCCTCATGGATCGGTATGCGTTGATATTCTCTTTTGGAGCATGTTGACTATGCTGATCTTCAGGTATAGTTTCCATGACTTCCATTTCCAATTCCAACTCTGTTTTGTGAGGATTTTTTATTTTCATAAGTCTTCCCTCACTGTCTTGTATCCAATATGGCATACACAACTAGCAATAACTGAAACAAAAACAAAGAAAAACAAAAAGAAAAATAATTCTAGAAAGAAAAATTAAGGTTAACTAAAAGCTAAATAAAAGATAAACTAAAAAGAGAAACAAATAAATAGAAACAAATAAACAGAGTTAATAAAAGAAAAGAAAAATCAGTAAACTTGTGATGAAAATCACAAGTGTTCTTGAAATATCATATCACTGTAAAGTGGCACCATCCCCGGTAACGACGCCATTTGATTCGTCCCCAATTGGTGTACCTTTGATTCAGTCCTCCGACAAGAGTTATCAACAAAATTTATAAACCTAAATCACCATATACTAGGGTAGCATAGCTAGCATAGTATAATGGTTTTAGGATCGTCCATAGGGATGGGTTGTCATTTCACACATGATATTAGTTTAAAGAATTGGATTGGTGCTTTTTCTTTTATAAGTTGGCTTTAAAAGAAAACATAATCTTTGGCTAAAAAAAGTTAGTTTTAAGCTAACCAAAATAGTAACTGATTTTAATTACAAAGAAAAGGTTTCTTGGAGTTTTAGGTCACTAGTTTCGGGTTTCTTATTCAAAATGGGAGATTCCGAATCTTTTCCTCACATTGGGAATTTAACCTATAGTTATCCTCCCAACTGGTGTGTTACAGCTGCTTCCCGATAATGGTTTCAACGCTAAATCCCTCTCACTAATGCATCTCGCAATGGCTCGTACCTCTCACCTAGTATTTTCCATTCAAGGTGATCCTTAACCTTGGATTACCCTTCAAAAGCTCACAGGAGATAACCAATGGATGTCTCCAAGGAGTCCAAAAGCTTACCAAGTGTTGGCTATCCTAGGTAATCCTACCTTTAAACCACCTCCTAGAGGCTCGCAAGAGATAACTAATGGATCTCTATGGATTGAGTCTAAAAAGCTTACCAAGTGTTGGCCTAAGTGATTAAAAAAGATTTTGAGTTAACTAAAAATATAAAAACCATTACCGGGTCACAACTTCTTCTTCATTAAAAACTGAAACAAGGAAAACTCCCACTTTTGTATCCGAGTCCCTTACCTAGCTTCTTTCCTTCCAAGAAACAAAAAGTCTAGCCACTCATCCTCTGGGAAAACATCCTCAAAGGTTGTTTGGCTACAAAGAAAATACAATCAAAGTGAGTAGGTAAGGCAGAGCAAAGCTCTGTATATTTCTTACTAAAAAATGTACAAGTGATCACCAAGAATGTCTTTTGAGATTCTCTGGTAGATATTACAAAAAGAGATATGTTAAGACATATAGAGAGAGATATTTTTAACCCCTCCATTAGATATCCTAAATATCTAAAAAGATCTTTAGCTAATTACAAGAAGAGTGATTACTACTCAAAAAGTGTTGTTTTATAGCTTGTAATTAACTCTTTTAAACACTTTTGAGTAGTAGTTATTACCTTTTAACTCAATTAGCATGTTAAGGACCCTTGCAATCTTTTCTAATCAAATTGTGTTAAGTTTTGGTGTTTTTGATAGCTTTTTTATCACCAAAGCCATCCAAGAATGAGGGAGATCTTTGTATAGTTCATGGCAAAGCAAGTTAAAGCTCAAATTCTTGAAGAAACTAAGCTTTGGAGCTTCATAACCCTTTGCCAAAGCCAAATGAGGATGCAAGGAAGAAAATCACAGAAGAAATCAACCATCCAGCAATTTCATAAGTTGTGGAATCTAACTTGTGAAATTTTCGCAACTTGCGAAGTAAGAAGGGGAAAGGAATCACTATAGGACAGAGAGCTGGTAAGTTGCAGGATAATTTTGCAACTTGCGAAATGGAAAATTTCAACTTGTGAAATTTTCGCAAGTTGCATTTGAACTTGCGCACAAACTCCGTTTGATATTTGTCTTCAGATATTTGTGTGTAAATCCCTATTTTCTCCTTGTAACCCACCAATGACAAGTTTCCTTGGTTGGGAAGTTAGCAGGAGGGGTGAATAGCCTCTCTATATAATCTATTGTAATTTATTTTTTAAAGATCGCTTGGGAGTTTTTCTCAAAGGTGACAATTTTGTATAGTTTTTCAAGAAAGTAATACACAGAGCTTTGCTCTGCCTTACCTTCTCATTTTGTTTTCTCGTTATTTTATTCCTAGCGAATCAAACTCTGAGAATGTTTTCCTAAAGGATTAGTGGCTAGGCTTTTTGTTTCTTGGAGTGAAGGAAGCTGGGTAAGGTTCCGGATGCAAAAATTGGAGGTTTTGTTGTTTCGGTTTTTAATGAAGAGAAAGTGTGATCCGTTAATGGTTTTTATCTTTTTAGTTAACTTAAAATCCCTTAAAATCACTTGGGCCAACACTTGGTAAGGTAAGTGGTCTCCGTCCATTAAGATACACTAGTTTATCTCTTGCAAGCCTCTAGGAGGTGGTTTATAGGTAGGATTATCTAGAATAGCCAACACTAGGTAAGCTTTTGGACTCCTAAGAGACATCCATTTTTTATCTCTTGCGAGCTTTTGACAGGTAATCCAAGGTTAAGGATCACCTTGAATGCCCAATACTATGTGAGAGGTATGAACCATTGCAAGATGATTCAGTGACAGGGATTTAGTGTTTGAACCCATTAAGAGGAAGCATCTGTACCACACCGGTTCGGAAATAACTATATGTTAAATCCCTAATGCGAGGAAAAGATCCAACTGACCAGAATCTCCATTTTTGTATGACAAATCTGAGCCTAGTGATCTCAAACTCCAAGAAACAATTTTCTTTGTAAGTAATTTCTGTTACTTTATTATTGGTTTCACTTAAAACCAACATTTTCAAGCATATTTATGTTTTCTTTTAAAGCTAACCTTGAAAAGAAAAAACATCAATTCAGTTTTTGAACTAATATCAGTTGTAATTTGAAAACCCATCGCTGTGGATGATCCTAGAGCCACTATGCTATGCTAGCTAATGCTACATTAGTATATGGTGAAATAGGTTTATAAATTTCGTTGATTACTCCCGCATAAGGATTGAAATTAGAGTACACCAGTTGATTGAACACTAATCAACAGGGCATACACTAGCTGGGCACGAATCAAATGGCGCCATTACCGAGGATGGTGCCAACTTTATAGTGATTTAACCTTTTCCAAAACACTTGTGATCTTCATCACAAGTTTGGTGACTTTTCTTTTCTTTTACTAACTCTTTTTAATTGTCTCTTTTACTTGTTCATGTTTTAGCCTATCTTTTAATTTAGTTTTTAGTTAATCTTAGTTTTTTGTAATATTGTTTTCTTTTGTTTTCTTTTGTTCCTTTGTTTTTTGTTACAGTTGTTACTAGTTGTGTATGCCATATTGGATATGAGACAGTGGAGGAAGACTTGTGAAAATTGAAACACCTCATGAAACAGAGTTGGAATTGTGCTTGAACATCATAGAAGCTACACCTAAAGATCAGCATAGTCACCATGGTCACCAGGACAATCCCAATGCATTCAAATCAATGAGGGACTGCATGCATCCACCTCGTATGAGTGCACCATCATGCATAGTGCCTCCTACAAAGCAGCTAGTAATCAGACCGCATATTGTGCCACTTCTACCTACTTTCCATGGGATGGAAAGTGAGAATCCCTATGCACATATCAAATAATTTGAAGATGTTTGTAATACATTCCTAGAGGGAGGAGCTTCAATCGACTTGATGAGGCTAAAGCTATTTCCTTTCACTCTGAAGGATAAGGCCAAGATTTGGCTTAATTCTTTAAGGCCAAGGAGTATCCGAACTTGGACTGATTTGCAAGCTAAATTTTTTAAGAAATTTTTCCCTACTCATAGGACCAATGGCTTGAAAAGGCAAATTTCAAACTTCTCAGCTAAGGAGAATGAGAAATTCGATGAGTGTTGGGAGAGATACATGGAAGCTATCAATGCTTGTCCTCACCATGGCTTTGATACATGACTATTGGTGAGCTACTTTTATGACAGTATGTCTTCCTTAATGAAGCAACTCCTAGAGACTATGTGTGAAGGAGATTTCATGAGTAAGAATCCGGAGGAAGCCATGGATTTCTTGAATTATGTTGCTAAAGTTTCAAGAGGATGGGATGAACCGAACAAGGGAGAAGTGGGAAAAATGAAGTCTCAACCAAATGCTCTTAATGCTAAGGCTGGGATGTACACCTTGAACGAAGATATTGACATGCAATCAAAAGTTGCAGCTATGACAAGAAGATTGGAGGAGCTAGAACTGAAAAAGATACGTGAAGTGCAAGTCATTTCTGAAACACTAGTGCAAGTTATACCTTGTTTCATTTGTTAATCTTATGAGGACTTGGTGGAGGAGTGTCCTACAATTCCAACTGTTAGAGAAATTTTTGGAGATCAAGCGAATTTCATTGGACAATCAAGCCCAATAACAATGCTTTATATGGAAATACCTACAATTCAAATTGGAGGCACCATCTAAATTTCTCCTGGAAGCCAAGAGCACTTCAATATACGCAACCAGGCCAAGCATCTCAAGAAGCTTCAAATCTTGAGTAAGAAATAGTGAATATAAGCAAGGTCGTGGGAGATTTTTTTGGAGACCAGAAATCCATCAATGCTTAACTTAGTCAAAGAATTGACAGTGTAGAGAATACATTGAATAAAATGATGGATGAAATGCAAAATGATTTATCTCAAAAGATAGATAATCTCCAATACTCAATCTCAAGGCTCACTAACCTTAACACAGTGCAAGAGAAGGGAAGGTTTCCTTCTCAACCTCACCAAAACCCCAAGGGTATCCATGAAATGGAAGCTCATGAGGGAGAATCTTCACAGGTGAGGGACGTCAAAGCCTTGATCACTCAGAGGAGTGGTAAAGAGGTTGAGCTGCCAACACCCAAGCCACATGATGAAACAGAGGGTGAAAAAGAGATAGAGAAGAGGAAGAAAATCAAAGGAAAGAAGAAAGGAAGCAGTGGAAGGAAGGAGGACCATGATTCAACAATTAATGAAGATCCGGAGAAGATAGTTATCAATGGAGATGTGATGAAGAAACACATGCCTCCACCTTTTCCTCGAGCTTTGCATGGGAAAAAGAGAATCAACAATGCATCAGAAATTCTTGAAGTATTGAGGCAAGTGAAGGTCAACATCCCATTGCTAGACATGATCAAACAAGTGCCGACTTATGCAAAATTCCTGAAGGACTTGTGCACTATCAAAAGAGGGTTAAATGTGAATAAGAAAGCCTTCTTGACTGAGCAAGTAAGTGCCATCATATAGTGCAAGTCTCCAGTGAAGTACAAAGATCTAGGCTGCCCTACCATCTCAGTGATGATTGGAGGAACTTTAGTGGAGAAAGCTTTGTTGAACTTGGGGGCAAGTGTGAATTTGCTACCATACTCTATCCACAAGCAATTGGGACTTGGTGAATTGAAGCCAACATCAATCACTCTATCTCTAGCAGATAGATCAATGAAAATTCCAAAAGGGATTATTGAAGATGTCTTAGTTCAAGTTGACAATTTCTACTATCCATTGGATTTTGTTGTTCTTGATATAGACCCAATTGTCAAGGAAACTAATTATGTTCCTATCATACTTGGAAGACCATTCCTAGCTACATCAAATGCAATCTTCAATTATAGGAATGGACTCATGCAACTCACGTTTGGCAACATGACATTGGAGCTCAATATCTTCTATATGTACAAGAAGCCAATCAATCAGAAAGAAGAAGAAGGTCCAGAAGAGGTGTGCATCATTGACACTTTAGTGGAGGAGCATTGTAATTAGAAAATACAAGAGAAGTTAAATGAAAGTCTTGGGGATATTGATGAAGGGTTGCCTGAACCCTCAGAATTGCTTGCTACTCTACCAGGTTACAGGAGGATGAAAGAAATTCTACCTTTGTTCAATGAGGAGAAGGCACAAGAAGTTGTTAAAGAGGAGGCCCGAAAGCTTAATCTGAAGCCACTATCCATGGAGTTGAAGTATGCATACCTAGAGCAGAATAAGAAGTGCCTTCTTGTTATATCTTCATCTCTTACTACTCTTCAGGAGGAGTGTTTACTTGAAGTTCTCAGGAGATGTAAGAAAGCAATAGGATGGAAAATATCTTACTTGAAAGGTATCAGCCCTTTAATCTGTACACATCATATATACATGGAAGAAGAAGCTAAGCTAATTCATCAACCTCAAAGAAGATTGAATCCTCATATGCAAGAGGTGGTGCGAGCTAAGGTTCTTAAGCTACTTCAGGCCAATATTATCTACCCCATGTCAGATAGCCCATGGGTGAGTCCTACTCAAGTAGTACCAAAGAAATCAGGGATCACAGTGGTGCAAAATGATAAGGGAGAAGAAGTTGCTACACACCTCACTTCAAGTTGGAGGGTGTGTATTGATTATAGAAAATTGAATGTTGTGACAAGAAAGGATCATTTTCCATTGCCATTTATTGATCAAGTGTTGGAGAGAGTCTTAGGCCATCCTTTCTATTGTTTCTTGAACAGCTACTCCGGGTATTTTCAAATAGAAATTAATGTTGAAGACCAGGAGAAGACCACTTTCACATGTCCATTTGGAACATATGCCTACAGAAGAATGCCTTTTGGTTTATGCAATGCACTGCAACATTCCAACGATGTATGTTAAGCATTTTCAGTGATATGGTGGATCGTATTATGGAAGTTTTTATGGATGATATCACCATATATGGAAGCACATTTGAGGAATGTTTAGTCAACCTGAAAGCTAGTCTGAACCGATGCAATGAAAAGGACTTAGTGCTTAATTGGGAGAAATTCCATTTTATGGTACAACAACGAATTGTCCTTGGCCACATCATCTCCAAGAAAGGTTTTGAAGTTGATAAAGCAAAGGTGGAACTTATTGTCAAATTGCCATCCCCAACAACTGTAAAAGGAGTGAGGCAATTCCTTGGCCATGCTGGGTTCTACAGGAGGTTTATTAAAGATTTCTCTAAACTTTCAAAGCCTCTTTGTGAACTATTGGTGAAGAATGCTAAATTTTTATGGGATGAGAGATGTCAAAAGAGTTTTGAGCAACTGAAGCAACTCTTGACAACCGCTCCAATAGTGAGGGCTCCTAATTGGAAACTACCTTTTGAAGTGATATGTGATGCCAATGACTTTGCTATAGGAGTTGTTCTTGGTCAAAGAGAGGATGGAAAGCCTTATGTGATCTACTATGCAAGCAAAACATTGAACGAAGCACAAAGAAGCTACACAACCACAAAGAAAGAATTGTTGACTGTAGTTTTTGCCTTAAACAAATATCGTGCTTATCTGGTAGGGTCTTTCATTGTGGTTTTCACTAACCACTCAGCTTTGAAGTACTTATTGACAAAGCAAGATGCAAAAGCAAGGCTAATTAGATAGATTCTCTTACTACAAGAGTTCAATCTCCAAATCAAAGACAAGAAAGGAGTGGAGAATGTGGTAGCTGACCACCTTTCAAGGTTGGCTATAACATATAATTCCCATGGTTTGCCTATTAATGATGATTTTCTGGAGGAGTCACTCATGTTGTTAGAAAATGCTCCTTGGTATGCTCATATTGCTAACTATCTAGTTACTGGTGAAGTTCCAAGTGAGTGGAAAACACAAGATAGGAAGATTTCTTTGGAAAAATACATGCCTACTATTGGGAAGAACCTTTTCTTTTCAAGTATTGTGCAAATCAAATAATAAGGAAGTGTGTCCCTGAACAAGAGCAACAGGGGATCCTCAGTCATTGCCATGAATGCGCATGTGAATGCCACTTTGCCTCTCAGAAAACTACCATGAAGGTGTTGCAATCAGGTTTCAGTTGGCCATCACTTTTCAAAGATGCTCACACCATGTGCAGAAAATGTGATAGATGCCAAAGGCTTGGGAAGTTAGCACGTAGGAACCAAATGCCTATGAACCCCATTTTAATAGTTGATCTTTTCAATGTTTGGGGCATTGACTTCATAGGACCTTTCCCTATGTCTTTTGGTAACTCTTACATTTTGGTGGGGGTAGACTATGTTTCTAAATGGGTTGAGGCAATCCCATGTAAACATAATGACCACAGAGTTGTTATCATGTTTCTTAAAGAGAACATCTTCTCAAGATTTGGGGTGCCCAAGGCTATAATCAGTGATGGAGGTACTCATTTTTGCAACAAGCCTTTTGAAACTCTCTTAGCCAAGTATGGGGTGAAGCACAAGGTAGCTACACCTTACCACCACCCTCAGACTTCTGGGCAAGTTGAGTTAGCAAACAGGGAAATCAAGAATATATTGATGAAGGTGGTGAACACAAGCAGAAGAGAGTGGTTTGTTAAGCTCCATGATTCACTATGGGCATACAGAACAGCTTACAAGACTATTTTTAGCATGTCTCCTTATCGCCTAGTCTATGGTAAAGCATGTTATCTCCCTGTGGAAGTTGAATACAAGGCTTGGTGGGCAATTAAGAAGGTAAACGTGGATTTGAACAGAACCAAGATGAAGAGGTGCTTAGACCTTAATGAGATGGAAGAATTGAGAAATGATGCCTACATAAATTCCAAAATTGCAAAACAGAGGATGAAGAGGTGGCATGATCAGTTAATCTCCAACAAATAATTTCAAAAAGGACAAAGAGTCTTACTCTATGACTCTAGGCTCCATATCTTTCCAGGAAAGCTAAAATCAAGGTGGATAGGCCCTTTCATTATTCACCAAGTGCATTCCAATGGAGTAGTGGAACTACTCAATTCCAATAGCACAGACACTTTCAAAGTCAATGGCCACCGTCTCAAGCCATTCATGGAGCCTTTCAATCAAGACAAGGAGGAAGTCAGTCTCCTTGAGCCACAACAATCTTAACCAAAAAGGAGTAGATGGACTTAGGTGGTGTTTGTTTTTTGGCTGAATAGAAAAAGTCAAAATATTTGGCTTTTTCTATTCAGCTAAAAGTAACCTGTTAACATCATCCAATATAATTAAATTAAACTTATTGATAACAAGTTCATTTTAGCTATGTTAGATGATGTCAACATGTTACTTTTAGCTGAATAGAAAAAGCCAAAATATTTGGCTTTTTCTATTCAGCCAAAAAACAAACACCACCTTAGTCTTTTTGAAGACTAACCAAAGTCCATGTTTTTTGTTTCAATTTTGCTGGTTTGAAAGCTTTATTATTTGTTTTAATTTTAATTCTAGCTTTAATTTATTTTATTTTGATCTAACTTAGACTTTTTAGATGATCAAAATTATGAGGAACTTCAAAGGAATTAGAGAAAAGCCTTAAAGAACCAAAGAAGAAGAAAAAGCCTAAAAAACATAGCAATATTTCAACTAACGAAAATTTCGCAAGTTGAAATTCCAACTTGCGAAATCCTCAAAGCTTAAATTCGTAAGTCCACTATTCAACTTGTGAAAATTTTCGCAGCCTGAGAAAACACCTACAGGCACACGTGTGCCATTTCGTATTTCATAGCCTGCGAATCAAGTTGCGAAATGGGGCAACTTGAGAACCAACTTGCGAATTCAGGGCAACTTGCAAAAATACCAACCGTCGTTTAAATTCCTATTTAAACCTCTGTTTTTCTCATTTTTCATTTCGCACAACCACTCCAAGTTGTGAAAAATCCCTATAAGTTGCGAAGCCCCAAAATTTCAGAGCATCCCCTCCATTAGAAGCCCAAAGGTCGTGCGTCTGAAGAAGACCACTCCGCGCACCTTTGCATACCCTGTGGAACACGAGCCTTTCCATTTTAGCCATGGCCAAGACAAGAGGAACCCAAGTCGCATCTCCATCAACTCACAACACCAAGCCTAAAGCTTCACCTGCGCGGGATTCCATGTCTGAGGCTCCACAGGCCTCTTCTATTCTACCTTCTAAGGGTGGAGTGCCATCTAACCCTCCTCAGCATAGGTACAAGATGAGGAGACCACCCACTACATCTAGGGCAAGCACTTCGCACCCCAAGAAATCAGTTCGTAGCCCTCCTGCAAAGAAAGCCAGTGTTTGAGGCCCAGGAGAGTCATCTGCACCTCCACAGCCTTAATCACCTACTATAGAGTCTCAGATTCCTTCTAGGATGACTCCAAAAGTGACTATCAGGCGACCTATGGTTACACAACTACCTATAAAGGGAAATTTGGATTGTCGAGCCAGGCCATTCCACTCTGAGCTATGCTTTGATATGGAGACTTTCAGACAACAGTCGGAGCTCAAAGATTCATTCCACTTACTGCACAGATACCATTTAGAGCACTTGATGAATCCTAAGGACTTCTTCTATCCCCGAGTAGCACTAGAATTTTATCAATCTATGACTACACGTCGTGTCCAAGATCCTACTATCATCCACTTGATTATTGATGGACGCCATGGTATCTTAAGATCCAAACACATTATAGACGCCCTGTACATTCCATATGAGCCTGTGAGTCCAACATATTATAAAGAGTGGGCTCATTTTTCTTAGAGGGACATGGTCCGTATATTGTCCAGGAGGACCTCTACACGCTCATTTCTTCTTAGGAAGGAGCTTCCACATGGGGTGCTTCTTCTGGATGTGGTGTTGCGCTCCAACATATTTCCACTTCAGCATATGGTGTAGAGGAGAGGAGCTATATTGGAGGCATTATTCTGGATATCAGAGGGTTTTTACTTTGGCCCTCATCATTTGATTATGACCTCTCTTCTCTACTTTGAAGAGAATGTTCACAAAAAGAAGCTCCAGAGAGCATATGTCATTCCATTACTTTTTCCCAAGCTGCTCTATCAGATATTAGAGCATTTGGGCTATCCTTCTGAGCCTCAGTTGGAGCGTCAATGCATTTGCCGAGAGTTATTCACTCTTGACAAATGGAATCATTTGACATCCTATGTAGCACCTCCAGGAACCCCAGATATGCTAGCACCTCCAAAGTTACCACAGGATGAGCAGTAACCACAGGCACAACACGTACAGCAGGGTGAGATACCTACAGAGATCATACCACCTGCCCTTGTAGCACCTTCTACAGTGCCCACGCCTGAGGCTACATCTTCTGCTCCTCCTACCACTCCTGAGACTCCACCAGTTGTACTAGCTACATCAACACCTCCTCCATCTGAGTCTACTATCACCATATCCACTTCAGAGTTTAGAGGCCTATGTCATACATTGTAGACATTGAGTACCACTCAGAGTGTTCTCGCCCAGTAGATAGCAGTCATACGTGCACATCAAGATCAGCTTATTGCCATGCAGACCTAGCATACTGCCATCCTTAGGCAGATACAACAACATTTGGGTATTTCGCCACCACCTGAGCATGATATGCTTGGCCCATCAGAGCCTACAACTCCATCTAAGGAGGCTACTCCAGATGAGCAAGCAATTCCATCTCAGGAGGCTACTCCAGTAGAGCAGACTATGCCTCATGAGGAGACTACTACAGCAAAGGTCAAGACTCTGATCCAAAGCACTCAAGAGACCACAGTAGAGCCATCATCTGGAGATTACTTGTGCAGATTGGATGTATTACTTGTGCATATTTCATATTGTACTTCCTTAAAGTAATACATATCCATTATCTTTTAGTATTCTTGGCATATTTTTACTTTATTTTCTCTACTCATTTTTTGTTGTTTTTTTTTAATCATGTGGTTTCTCCTATACAATTCAGACTCTATTCCACTTAGGAGGTACCACTTCCTTCCTTTATTTTCAATTGTTCTTCAAACATTGAGGGTAATGTTCAGCATGGTTGGGGAGGGGGGGGGGGGGGTTTGAGGAAGGAAGTATTGTTTATAATGCTAGGTTATAAATGGTAATTTAGTTACTTTTTGTGTAATTTTAAAAAAAAATTGAATACTCTTCATGGTTATCAAGGAAAAATTCTCAAAATGAAATGGGAGAGATTGAATTTTTTACTTTTTACTTGACTTAGAGTTTGTATTATGCTTATTAAAGTTGATGAATTGTTGAAACTTCTATTGAATTCAACCTTATTTCTTCCACTTTAAGCTTACCACATATTGTGCACACTAGGTTTCGATTATAAGATGAAATACTATTTCACCCCTTGACTTAGGAAATTTTAGACTTGGTACCTTTGACCTCATTTTAATAGTGTTGGGACACCTTAGAAAAGGCCAATGAGCCTTTGATGTTTACTTGCCTTGAAACCCGAGCAAGGTCTGAGGGGTATTGTAGACCCTCAATTTTGTCCCTCGACACTGACATTTATCCTTTGGGTGTCACATCCACCCATCGTTCGCATATGGCACCACTAGGGCCCCTTTTGGGCTTAGTCGGTGTCCGAGCCTCGTGTGGGTTTGTCTGTGGTCCATTGTGGTGCATATGTGGTTCATTTTGGAGGGTCACCATGTCCATTTTCCTAGTCATTCACATCACGCTATAGGAAGGAAGTGGGGTCATCTCGATGTTTTAGCTTAGTTGGAGTTTATAGGGGCATGTTGAGGTTCGGAGCACTCGGGCTTGTTTTGATCGTATCTCCCTCATCCAAACTCGGAATCAAGAACAGTTTCTTTTTATGGATTCCTTATTCTTCCAGGAACATTCTGTAAAATTTTTAAAATTTTTTGCAACCGGTCAGCTGGTTGGCAGCCGGTTCAGCCGGTTCATCGAGTCAGCCGGTGTAGAACACTGATTTTTGGTAATTGTTTTGATCATATCTCCCTCTTCGAACTCGGAATCATGCAACGTTTTTTTTCATGGATTCCTTACTCTTCTAGAAACATTCTGTCAAATTTTCAAAATTTTTTTCCATCGGTTCAACCGGTGGGCATCCGGTTCGTCCGGTTCAGCCGGTTCATTGAGTCAGCTGAGGTAAAATACTAATTCTAGTAATTTTGGGGCCCAAATCCTACATGGCTCAGGCCCGTAAGCTCCAGATTGGTTTTGGACAATGTTGTGGGTCCATTTTGGGCCTTGGTTTGGGTTCCTTGCAGCCCACCACGAATCCATATGGATTCTTGGTGGTGAAGCAAGCTGAAAGCTGAAGGGAGTGAGTTGGCCTTGTAAGTTTAAGAGAAGTAATGAGGGGTGTGGTTCCCATGCTGATGAAGGGGAAGGAACCCAGGAGGCTCAAATGCTGAGAGGGGTATGAGTATAAAAGGTGGGAAGAGAGGAGAGCAAAGGACCTTTTGGGATTTTTTATCAACCGGATGGACCAGTGGGGAACCGGTTCAACCGGTTCAGCCCCATAAGTGGCTGCCTCTGTCAGCCATGAGGAACACCTGGCTTTCTTGGTCTGATTCTCACTCATCCGGGCTCAGAATTGAGAACCGTTTCTTTCTTTTGCTTCCTTAATCACTTAGGAACTTTCTGACCAAATTTGGGATTTTTTATCAACCGGATGAACCAGTTGGGAACCGGTTCAACCGGTTCAGCACCATAACTGGCTGCCTCTGTCAGCCATGAGGAACACTTGCCTTTCTTGGTCCGGTTCTCACTCATCCAGGCTCGGAATTGAGAACCGTTTCTTTTGTTTGAATCCTCGCTCATTTAGGAGTTTTCTAGAAAAATTTGGGAATTCTTATCAATAGGTTGTACCAGTTGAGAACTAGTTCAACCTGTTCTGCTGAAGGACTTTAGGTAGCCCTCGATTTTGGCATTTTTCGAGCCCTTATCCATTGAGGCTCAAACCCATTTGCTATAGGGCGCTTGTGAGCCATCTTGAAGGTTTAAGTCAGTGTTTGATTTCAGTTAGTATGGGCAATTTTGAAGTTATGGGTGGTGTGGTCTAGGTAAGTCTAGTTTGATTTGTATGACATTTGGGGAGTCCATTACCTGATCTCAACTAGCCTTCTTCCTGTTTGGCATAAAATTTGATGTTTGATTCTGAATACATGTTGCGTGGCTGACTCACCCTCTGCTGTAGCACATGGCTAGGGACTACAGGTACGCATCGTTGGTTTTGATTGTTGAATCATATGCATGCATGTGCCTAATCCTGAATTTTTGTTACATGTTTATCTGTGTTTGGCTGACCTTTTATGCAGCGCATGGCTGGGGACCACAGGTACGCACCCATTATTTTGGGTTGGTTGAATTCATATGCATGCCAAATACCAATTAGGATTGTGTGATTCATGACATCTATTTATCCTAGGGTTTCATCTTTGACCCATATGCTCCCACATACCCCAATTCATTAGTAGAGACCGAGTTCCGGGCCTAGAGAGGTGCTACCTCACATGAGGTACCTTCCCAATGGGTAACCTGATCCCCGAACCCAGAATCTAGTTTTCCCAGACCGCTTTTTTTCCATACTGGGGTCATTAGGGGTTTTGGTTCTTACTTAATTTTCCCCATTTTAAAAATAAAAATAAAAAGTAAGTGGCGACTCCATACAACACCGTTCCTCACCGGGGGCGGGTTTTTCAAAACTGGAGAACTCAACTTTTTCATTCCTTCTTTTCTTTTAATAGCGATTCGCGCCGGTCCGATGGATCGGGTGAGGGTCCACAAATTGGCGACTCCACTGGGGATCGAACCCGGAATCTCTGGTTTCATAAGAAGATCAAGCTTGAACTTGAGTTGGGAATATTGGAGCACATGGTTCATTGATCAGTAGACTCTTAGGCTGCATAGATGACTGATGATCACATACTTGGTTGGTATTTGGCTTGCACCTGTGATGTGTTGTTGCTTGTGTGTTCACCTGTTGGATTCTAGCATGCTTGCTCATTGTTGCTTGGTATCTAGCTATGACATTTGGGATTAGACTTAGATGATTAGATTGTGTGTAGATGTGTGGTAGGTTATCTCTTTGTGTATGACTATTTGCTGTATGACTGCTCCTTCCCTTGCATGACTGCTTGCTGCTTGTGTTTGTGGGACACATGTGTATCCCCTTACTTCCGAATCACTAGTCTTGGTCAACTATTCCTCATGGATTGCTTGTGTTTCTTGGGAGTCATTCCCAATTTGTTCGCCTTCGACCAAGCTACGGGTTTGGAATAAGGTCTAGCATAAGGGCTATATCGATGTTTGGGAGCGCTATGGAAAAGATGGATATCTAAGCAATGAAGACTTGTATAGCCCTGAGCTGGATTTCATGGATACATGCGTGGCCAGTATGTCACTTTGATTGATTGATTGATTGTTAGTCAGGACCTTAGGTTGCGTATCCCTATGGGTACAATCATTTAGTCTTTTAGGACTTTCCTTTTCTCTTTTTTTGACTTTTGAGTCACATTACCCCTGAGGTATCACCATGTCAGAATCCCGTTCCTGCCAGTGGAACCGTATATCAGTTTAGCTATTGACATCACATGTCAGTTCATTCTCTCGGAAGATTTTAGTTATACATTCCTAGTTTGATTTTAGGATTGATAGTCACGGGGACTGACGTACCCCTTTCCTTTTGTAGGATTATTGATTGAGATCGACCTGGGTTCCCGAGCTTGGATCCGGATTGGAGATAGACTGGTTAGAGGATCAGATTCACCCAACCAGTTAGAGCAGATACCAGATCATAGAGATATGGATCCTTAGTACGCTACCGTTGACCAGTTAGCTGAGATTACCGATACCATGGCGTCACTTAGGGACGCTATCTTGGGACTGGGTCAGAGGATTGATGGGCACCAGGCCCAGCCATTGCCGATTCCAGGGAGCACCTTGCATGACTCTACACCACCACCACCACCACCACCACCACCACCATCTGGGCCATCTGGACCTACTATACAGCAGGACTACATAGTTCCACCACCACCACCACCACCAGTTCAGTCAGCTCCCCAGGCTGGAGCATTTGTGTTGCATGGTCAGACTGAGACTACGCCGCATTTTGTTGTGGCACCAGCACAGATTGTTGATGATACCCAGGCTCGGATTGACAGGATTGAGCAGAGGATGAGATCACTACATGTTTCTGATGGGATGATGAGGTGGGATGGATATGATGATCTGCCAGTAGCAGCTTTGCCTGTTGAGTTACGCATGCCGGACATTGAGAGATACACAGGGATAAGGTGCCCCCGTATTCACTTGCAACTATACAGCACTGTTATGCGCGGGCATAGACTGGATGAGGCACAAATGATTATGTTATTCCCTCTATCATTGAGTGGTGCTGCTCAGCGTTGGTTTACCTCATTGGACCCTTCGAGACGTAGGACATGGGCTGATTTGGGACAGGAGTTTATTAGACAGTATTCTTTCAATACTATAGTGGATGTATCCCGGAGGGAGTTAGAGGCCCTCAGACAGGGGCCGGATGAGTCAGTCACTTCATTCATTTCTCGTTAGAGGGAGAAGATAGCACAGATTATTGATAGACCTTTAGAGCGCGATCAGATCAGTATGGTTATGCGTAGCCTTCAGCCCCGCTTTGCTAGGCATCTCATGGGCTTCCCACAGACAGACTTTGGCTCGTTAATGCAAGCCTTCTATGGTATTGAGGAGGGTATATCTAGAGGTTTATGGGCAGATTCTTCCCCTTCAGACTCAAAGGGGAAGAAGTCGGGATCAGGCCCCAGGCCCTCAGATGTTGGTACTATTGGCATGACAGGACACCGGTCTTCACGTCGTCCTCCGTTTCAGAGTCAGTTTTTAGGCACTCCTTATCAGATGATACAGCATGATCAGTACAGACCAGTTGCTCCCATTAGGCCAGTAGGGCCTACTTATCTACATCCGCCACCACAGCCGGTATATGCTACATAGGCACCCCAGAGGCCGCCTATGCAGTTCCATCATCAGTATAGAGCACCGCCTCCACCGAGGCCAGTTAGACAGTTCATACAGCTTGTGATGCCACTGAGTCGCGCTTTTCAGAGATTGGTTGAGGGGGACTGATTACCCCACTACCGCCTAGACCACCACTACAGCCTACCCCCCAGGATTTTGGACAGATCTTCACTGTGCCTACCATCAGAGAGCAGGCCATGATACAGACAGTTGTTCAGCACTGAGATATGCCATTCAGGATTTGATAGATCAGGGCTTAGTTGATTTGGGGCGCCCGGCTGTGGCCACAGACCGCTACCTACTCATGACACTAGAGTAGTACCTCCACCCCCGGAAGGGGTACATTTGATTGAGTTTGCAGGGGATGAGATATTTATGATGGGTTGGGATGGAGAGGCTCCTCAGCCGATCAGTTTATATGAGGAGTCAGATTTTGTTGGATATATACCTAGACAGCAATCCCCAGGCCATTCAGTTTGACCCCGGACGAGATTTATGGGCCACCTCCAGTATCACCGGTATACTTACAACATGTGCCACCTATGACACCCTTCATTCTGTTCCCAGAGGAATATAGGCCCCTCATAGAGATGTTCAAATAGTTACACGGAGTGGAAGGGTAGCACAACCTCCACTCGTTGACAGGCCATTTGCAGGTATAGCTGCCAGAGAGGAGGTTCAAAGGGAAGATGATGAGATATTACGCCAGCTGCGTACTACTCAAGCTCGCATATCTATTTGGAGCCTTTTGGCCTCATCTAGTACACACATAGATGCATTGGTCAGAGCCCTTGGCCAGATTAGGGTTGACACTACTACTACCCAGAGGGGCTTATTGACATGTTGACAGCTGATAGAGCTACATGCATAGTGTTTTCTGATGATGACTTGCCACCAGAGGATCAAATCATGTTCGACCTTATTCATTGATGTTGTTTGTTCAGGCCGTCGGGTGCCGTCTGTTCTGCTGGACAATGGTTCTGCCCTGAACGTCTGTCCATTGGTTACTGCTATTACACTTGGGTTTTCGCCAGCTGATTTTGGGGCTTCTACACAAACTGTTCGAGCTTATGATGGGACACAGAGGACAGTTATGGGTACACTCAGTACAGATGTCATGATCGGCCAGTTAGTTACTCCATAGTATTTCAGGTTTTAAGGATTCAGTCATCCTTTAACCTGCTTCTTGGTCGCCCATGGATTCATGAGGCTGGTGCTATACCATCTTCCCTCCATCAGAAAGTGAAGTTCATACACGAGGGGCGCATTATCACGATACAGTCTGATAGAGATATTATCACTTCGTCTGAGCCAGTGTTACATATCAGTCACAGTGAGGATGACTTACTTTTGACCGGGTTTATGTTCGATGAGGTTCAGGTTGTCAGCTTAGAGGATGCAGTAGAGATATGGTACCTATGTCGTTTGACCAGCACAACAGTACTTTGGTGCTCAGCATGATGAGAGGCATGTCTTATTGCCTGGTATGGGATTGGGTCGCCGCCAGCAGGGGCCCCACGAGTTTACTTTCACAGTTGATCACGACACGCCCTACGAATTAGGTTACATCCCCACAGAGGCTGATGCACGTTATATGTCACAACTGCGCAGGGATAGGGTGAGGGCTCGTATGTCTGGCATTCCATTTGATTATCCCTTCCGCCCATACACCTTCCAGTTGGCCGGCTACTTCATTAGGGGTTCAGAGCATACACTTCGCACAGAGGGGACTATTCACATTCTAGAGACAGTTGAGATTCAGGACATCCGCAGGCCCTGGGTCAGATTCATTTGGACACCGGGACTACTGAGGCACTGGTGCCATGATAGTCGCGCCCCATCACCGGACCGAGCTAGGTGTTCTCTATGTGTTTCCCCGAGGAGGTCCTGACTATGACCTACCTATGGATTTGGGAGATGGCACTGACGAGATGGACATGATCAGGCATAGGCCGTATCTTCGATGCAGCCCCACGCAGGCCCTATACTGCTTTCGATATGTTCGGAGTTTCTGTACTCGAGATTGATGGGGATGACTTTATTCCTGATGCCTACACTGATGATATGGATTTTATAGGCATTGGTCGTATCCTTATGCAGCCCACGCGGGCCCATTCTGCTTTTGACATATCTGGAGTTTCCGTACTAGATGATGAGTCAGTCTTTGATGTCGTTACTTCTTATTTTACTTCTGTTGAGGGAGCGTCCGACTCTGTGGACCCACCTCTTTCTTCTGACACTATGTCCGGGTTTGTCACCCGCTTTGATGATATTTCTGATGGTAATAATGATATGAGTATTTTTGAGTACTTGACTGTGTCACAGTATCTTCCTTTGATTGCACCACCAGCACCCACGACACATATATATGATGTTGATGATATGGGAGATACGGATGACCCACTGGGTGGTCAGTCAGAGTTTGATTCTGACACAGAGGATGAGAAAGTCACACCCATTTCTGGTAGCACAGAGTTGATAGATTTTGGGGCACCAGATCAGCTCAAGGAGATCAGGATTGGCTCTTCTCTATCTCCTGATGAAAGGAGTAGGTTGATTGACCTGCTCAGGTCATACTTGGATGTATTTGCATGGTCATATGAGGACATGCCGGGCCTTGACCCCTCCATAGTGCAGCATCACCTGCCCATTTTACCACATGTTAGGCCCGTTAAGCAGAAATTGAGAAGACTACACCCTCGATGGAGTTTGCAGGTTAAGGAAGAAATTCGGAAGCAACTCAGTGTTGGTTTCTTGTCAGTGGTTGAGTATCCTGAGTGGCTGGCTAATGTCGTCCCTGTTCCCAAAAAGGACGGCAAGGTTAGGGTTTGTGTTGACTTTCGAGATCTGAACAAGGCCAGCCCTAAGGATGATTTTCCCCTCCCACACATTGATATTCTGGTTGATAGCACTGCAGGGCATCCGATGTTGTCCTTCATGGATGGCTTTTCTGGGTATAATCAGATTCTGATGGCTCCAGAGGATATGGAAAAGACTTCTTTCATTACTGAGTGGGGTACTTACTGCTACCAGGTTATGCCATTTGGGTTGAAGAATGCATGAGCCACTTATCAGAGAGCTGCTACTACTCTGTTCCATGATATGATGCACACAGATGTCGATGTATATGTGGATGACATGATAGTGAAGTCCCGAGACAGGACAGATCACTTAGCAGCCTTACAAAGGTTTTTTGAGAGGATCAGACAGTTCAGGCTGAGATTGAATCCCAAGAAGTGCACCTTTGGGGTGACTTCTGGAAAATTGCTGAGACACATTGTTAGTGAGAGAAGTATAGAGGTTGATCCAGAGAAAATCAGAGCCATACTTGACATGCCTGCCCCGAGGACTGAGAAAGAGATCAGGGGATTCCTAGGCAGATTGCAGTACATCAGTCGTTTCATTGCTAGACTGACAGACATTTGTGAGCCTATCTTCCACCTTCTGAGGAAGAATCAGCCTACAGTTTGGAATGATGATTGTCAGCGCGCTTTTGAGAGGATTAAGGAGTGTCTCCTTTCTCCTCCGATTTTAGTGCCTCCCACACCAGGACGTCCTTTGCTTCTGTACTTATCAGTTTCAGACATGGCCTTAGGATGCATGTTAGCTCAGCTTGATGATTTGGGGAAGGAGCGTGCCATCTATTATTTGAGTAAGAGGATGCTTGAGTATGAGTGCACGTACATTATGATTGAGCGCCTTTGCTTGGCATTGGTTTGGGCCACTAGGAGACTTAGACATTACATGACAGAGTATTCTGTGCTCTTGGTCTCACGATTGGACCCGTTGAGGTATCTATTTGACAGGCCTGTTCTGACCGGTAGGCTCATGAGATGGCTGGTATTGTTGACAGAGTTTGATATTCATTATGTCACATAGAAGTCAGTTAAAGGAAGCATTGTTGCAGATCGTCTAGCTTCTTTGCCAATATCCGATGACAGATCGGTTGATGATGATTTCCCTGATGAGCAGATCGTTTTGATGACTAGTATTACGGGATGGCGGTTGTACTTTGATGGTGCTACCAATCAGTCGGGGTTTGGCATTGGTATCTTGTTGATATCACCACAGGGTGATCATATCCCCAGATCAGTCCGATTAGCATTTTCTGATCATCACCGATTGACGAATAATATTGTAGAGTATGAGGCTTACATTACAGGTTTGGAGACTGCACTTGATCTTGGCATTAGACAGTTGGAGATCCACGGGGATTCCAACTTGGTTATAAAGCAGACTCAGGGTATCTGGAGGACACGGGATGAGAAGCTGAAACCCTACCATGCTTACTTGGACCTATTGATTGATAGATTTGATGTGTTAAGGTATATACATCTGCCCAGGGCAGAGAATCAGTTTGCCGATGCATTAGCCACCTTGGCTTCTCTGATTGTGATCCCTGCGGGGGTGAATGTTAGGCCATTGCTGATTGAGACTAGGTCTGCACCAGCTTACTATTGTCTGATTGGAGAGATAGAGGATCAGATTGAGCTCCCATGGTATCACGATATTTATCAGTTTCTGTCATGCGGCACTTACCCAGAGTCAGCCTCGGCCAAGGATAGGAGAGCATTGAGACAGTTGGCCACCAGATTTGTTGTTTGCGGGGATGCGCTGTATAGGAGATCACCTGATGGCTTGTTATTATTATGTCTAGACCGTGCATCTGCAGATCGAGTGATGAGAGAAGTTCATGCAGGGGTTTGTGGCCCACACATGGGAGGTCATATGCTAGCACGTAAGATCATGAGGATTGGCTACTTTTGGTTGACCATGGAGATAGATTGTTGCCAGTTTGTACAAAGATGTTAGGAGTGTCAGATGCATGGAGACTTGATACACGTGCCACCTTCTGAGTTGCATGCACTTGCATCCCCTTGGCCGTTTTCAGTATGGGGTATTGATATTATTGGGAAGATCTCACCCAAGTCTTCTAGCGGGCATGAGTACATTTTGGTTGCCATTGACTATTTCACCAAGTGGGTGGAAGCTGCTTCTTATGCTAGGTTGACAGCGGCCAGAGTGGCCAAGTTTATCAGATCGCATATTATCTGCCAATACGGGGTCCCTCATGAGCTGATCTCAGGCAGAGGGGTGCATTTTAAGGCGAGGTGGACACGTTGATTCAAGAGTATGGCATTCAGCATCACAGATCGTCTGCGTACAGGCCGCAGACTAACGGGGCAGTTGAGGCCGCAAATAAGAATATTAAGAGGATTTTGAGAAAGATGGTCAAGACTTCTCGGGATTGGTCAGAAAAGCTCCCTTTCGCATTGTGGGCTTATCGTACATCTTTTCGTACCTCTACTGGAGCTAAAAAGGAAAAGATCCCCATATTCTTTGGTGTATGGTATGGAGGCAGTGTTACCTGTTGAGATTGAGATGGGATCTTTGAGAGTAGCACTAGAGCACATATATCCGAGGCGAGTGGGCCTAGTCTCGTTATGATCAGCTTAGCCTGTTGGATGAGAAGAGATTGACGGCGGTAGATCATGTTCAGGCCTATCAAAGGAAGATGACCCGTGCATTCAGAAAGAGGGTCAGGCCTAGGAAATTCCAAAGAAGTGACCTAGTCTTGAAAGTACTTAGGGGATTGATCAGTGACCCTAGAGGCAAGTTTAGACCGAGTTAGAGTGGGCCTTATGTCATCCGAGATCTAACTCGAGAGGGAGCTGCCTGGTTGACAAACCTAGACGGAAATCAGTTCACAGAGCCAGTTAATGTGGATCAGCTGAAGAAGTTTTATGCATGAGATCATGGTCAGAGGATGGGTGGTCGTCACTTCGAGTAGCCATATTCCCTATTGCACACCCGTACATTGATATATACTATTGCTAACCCTTTGAGCCTCACGTGGTTTATTATGGTCTTTTCTTTCATTCAGCCTTACATACCTTTTCTGACCTAGGTTGGGGGCCTACCCTTGTGCGCTTTGTATTTATTGATTGGATCTATGAGCATTGTGGGCATGGTGTCATTCTTCGTTTGTTCTTTCTTGCATCATTGTCTGTTTCTTTTCGTCTCCATTTTGCATCTTCACACCGTCTACCTGTTAGTCTAGTTTCTATCATCTCTATTCACTTCGCTTCTGTTTTCCCTTGTGTGATGATGATGCACTCTCATCCCAGAGCTACCAATCAGGTTTGTCACATCCTTCGTTCCGCCTGTAGACTTTGATCTAGGATTCTTAGGTTGAAGGGGCCGGTCAAGATTGGAGGTTTGGGGTTCTTTTGTTGGATTGTGATAGTATGGAATTCGGCAAAAAAAAAAAAAAAAAGGAAAAGATAAAATAAAATGAAAAAAGAAAAGAAAAGAAAAAATTGTGCTTGTTTGGTATTCATTGATATACTTGGGATCATCAGAGGTGGTTTTGGGTTTGAGAGATTTCTTTTTCCTTTAAGAGTCGGATGAGAGCATTGTACGATCCTTCTCACCATGGATCTAGGCGACACATTGGGAGTGAGGTTTGGGTTTCCTTGGCACTAGGCCCTTGGATCATTGTCTACATCACCATTCCCATCATATAGTGACTTGCTTTGATTTGGCGTTTTTAGGATGAGTTGTTCGTCGTTGTCACATATTGCTATATTCGTATCCCAGTTGGTTTCTCCATTTTCTTCTACACCCATTCATCATTCATCTTATCCCTTTTTGTTTGCTTCTATCCTCGTCAATCGTCGTTTCACTTCATGAACGATGAGTTCTTTGGTGCATGTCACCTATTGTTTGTTTTTTATTTGGATGCAGGGTTGAGTCACCTTGCTCACATGGTTCTGCGATATTTGACATTGCGCACACAGGGGTTTGGCATTATCTATTGGGAGATTTGGGCCTTAGTTTCCCATCGTTTCATTCACCTTTTACCCTGGCCTACATTACGGTCTGAGTCGTAAGACCACCCTGAGGCCATGAGATCTCATGTCTACTTCGACGCGGTTCATTCGGACAAGCTCCGTCTACTGATTGAGTATGGGATGTTGATAGGTCTCCATTGCTTCGGGGGATATCAAGGGTCACATATTGCCTTTCCATTCAGTTTGCTTGCCTCAGGTCCATGATCAGAGATAGATGATACAGAGAGTTGGGACCGTTGAGGGCACCTTTGCCTGATGTTTTGACACGTTTATACTAGGGCATGCCCCCATCCTTGCATGCTGACTTTGGCTCTTTATACATGTACGCAAGCATTCCGTTTCACCTAGCGATGTTATGAACATCAAAGTTTGAGTAAGCCCCGCATTCAGCTCAGTTTCTTCATATATCAGAGTGCTTCCGGGGATCTGACCAGATATCAGATTCACGGTATTCATCGACCCAGTAGAGGTGCATACCCCATTCATTGTCTTGTTCGTTAGTTCAAATGAGTGGGTCTTCAGTGATGTATTCCAAAGTTTTCATTAAGATATATGAGTTTCAGATGTACACACTGGGGCATATCCCCTATCAGTTTTTGTGGATATTAGATGTTATGGATTAGAGTGGAGGGTTTTTTTTTCCTTAGAAATGGATGATTGTGATATTTTCAGCTCTCTGACTTTCACCATATGTGCGGTTATGGGATTCTGACATGATATTGATATCTTAGACTGGGGCATAACTCCTTCCTTTCACCCTTGGTCACATTTATGAGTTTGTCCTATAGGGGCATCCCCCCTTCTTTCCATTTGTTAGGGGTGATTGTGATTTCTCGCTTGTCATTTATCGGCATTTTCTAGTGTTACACCAGGGCATACCCTTTTCTTTTGTCATGATGAAGGTGTTTGATTTTTGGCTTCTTCGAGTCATTTGTTGGCAGTCCCTGGACGTCATACTGGGGCATACGCCTTTGTTATCAAGGTTAGTATATCAGCGGTTGCATCTTGAGTCCCCCTATTTTGCTCTGAGTTTTGTTTTAAGGCATCCCCTGTCTGTTTAGGTGTTTTGAGCCTTAGTAATGGCATCCCTACCCCCTTTTAGTTCGGTGGTTCCTCGGCATCGTGCCCGAGTTCGATCCCCGATTTCACACTTTTCCGGTACTCGCCCGGATTCCATCATTTTCCGGTACTTGCCCGGATTTCACCATTTTTCGGTACTTGCCCGGATTTCACACTTTTCCGGTACTCGCCGGATTTCACACTTTTCCGGTACTCGCCGGATTCATCATTTTTCGGTACTTGCCCGAATTTCACCATTTTTCGGTACTTGCCCGGATTTCACACTTTTCCGGTACTCGCCCGGATTTCACACTTTTCCGGTACTCGCCCGGATTCCATCATTTTTCGGTACTTGCCCGGATTTCACCATTTTTCGGTACTCGCCCGGATTCCATCATTTTCCGGTACTTGCCCGGATTTCACACTTTTCCGGTACTCGGCCGAATTCCATCATTTTCCGGTACTCGCCCGGATTTCACCATTTTCCGGTACTTGCCCGAACCCTCTTCGATACTTGCCCGATTCCATCATTTTCGGTACTTGCCCGAACCCTTCTCCAGTACTCGCCGTATTTCACACTTTTCCAGTACTCGCCCGGATTCCACCATTTTCCGGTACTCGCCCGAATTTCACACTTTTCCGGTACTCACTCGAATTCCACCAATTTTCGGTACTTGCCCGAACCCTTCTCCGGTACTCGCCCGTATTTCACACTTTTCCGGTACTCGCCCGGATTCCACCATTTTTCGGTACTCGCCTGGATTTCGCACTTTTCCGGTACTCGCCCGGATTCCACCATTTTTCGGTACTTGCCAGGATTTCACACTTTTACGGTACTCGCCCAGATTCCACCATTTTCCGGTACTCTCCCGGATTTCACACTTTTCTGGTACTCGCCCGGATTCCACCATTTTTCGGTACTTGCCCGAACCCTTTTCCGGTACTTGCCCGGGATCAAATCCCTAATCTTTCCCGACATCGTGATCAGGTCTTCTTTTATCTTTCTCCGGCATCGTGCCTAGATCCCAAAGTCCATTCGGTCAGCATGACTTATTTCCCTTAGCCTTCTTTATTGTTGGGTCGGGACAAAATTATTGGTCATTTGGGTTCTTCACTAGAGTTCATTTCACTCTTGCATTACATGCACTTTGCACTCACAATTCACTTGTTCATTCACTCTACTGAAGAGGGGCATATTTGTAGACCCTCAATTTTGTCCCTTGACACTGGCATTTATCCTTTGGGTGTCACATCCACCCATCGTTCGCATATGGCACCACTAAGGCCCTTTTGGGCTTAGTCGGTGTCCGAGCCTCGTGTGGGTTTGTCTGTGGTCCATTGTGGTGCATATGTGGTTCATTTTGGAGGGTCACCATGGCCATTTTCCTAGTCATTCACATCACGCTATAGGAAGGAAGTGGGGTCATCCCGATGTTTTAGCTTAGTTGGAGTTTATAGGGCATGTTGAGGTTCGGAGCACTTGGGCTTGTTTTGATCGTATCTCCCTCATCCAAACTTGGAATCAAGAACCGTTTCTTTTTATGGATTCCTTATTCTTCCAGGAACATTCTGTAAAAGTTTCAAAATTTTTTGCAACCGGTCAGCTGGTTGGCAGCCGTTCAGCCGGTTAGCCGGTTTAGCCGGTTCATCGAGTCAGCCGGTGTAGAACACTGATTTTTGGTAATTGTTTTGATCATATCTCCCTCTTCCGAACTCGGAATCATGCACCGTTTTTTTCAT
This sequence comes from Vitis riparia, assembly GCF_004353265.1. Taxonomy (NCBI): domain Eukaryota; kingdom Viridiplantae; phylum Streptophyta; class Magnoliopsida; order Vitales; family Vitaceae; genus Vitis; species Vitis riparia. Next base: position 6,224,688 of record NC_048438.1, on the reverse strand, counting down.
GGATTCCTTACTCTTCTAGGAACATTCTGTCAAATTTTCAAACTTTTTTGCCATCGTTTCGACCGGTGGGCATCCGGTTCGTCCGGTTCAGCCGGTTCATTGAGTCAGCTGAGGTAAAACACTAATTCTAGTAATTTTAGGGCCCAAATCCTACATGGCTCAGGCCCGTAAGCTCCAGATTGGTTTTGGGCAATGTTGTGGGTCCATTTTGGGCCTTGGTTTGGGTTCCTTGCAGCCCACCACGAATCCATATGGATTCTTGGTGGTGAAGCAAGCTGAAAGCTGAAGGGAGTGAGCTGGCCTTGTAAGTTTAAGAGAAGTAATGAGGGGTATGGTTCCCATGCTGATGAAGGGGATTTTGGTGCTGAAGGGGAAGGAACCCAGGAGGCTCAAATGCTAAGAGGGGTATGAGTATAAAAGGTGGGAAGAGAGGAGAGCAAAGGACCTTTTGGCATTTTCTGAGAGAGGGGAAATTTTGCTGGTGAGAGAAACAAAAAGATCAGGAGCATCTTCTGAGTTGAGGGTGTGGGGAAAGCTTCAGCACTGTGGTTTCTTTGAAGAGGCGAATGATAGAATCTTAGTTTTGGGAGTCATCATTGGCATACACGGATCATATTTGGTGGAGATTCTGAGGTAAGCATGCTGAATTTTCTTTGCTGACAGTTTATCTTCCTCGTCTTCATATGTTTTTCTCATTCCTCATCATCTTTTCTTCCCTTTGATATGAATATTGTATTGCTTGGGTATGGATAACAAAGGCCACACATGATTTTTGTTGATTGGTTATGAATGGTTTAGGAACTTTCTAACTGAATTTGGGATTTTTTTTATCAACCGGATGAACCGGTTAGGAACCGGTTCAGCCCCATAACTGGCTGCCTCTGTCAGCCATGGGGAACACCTGCCTTTCTTGGTCTGGTTCTCACTCATTCGGGCTCAGAATTGAGAAACATTTCTTTTGTTTGCTTCCTTAATCACTTAGGAACTTTCTGACCAAATTTGCGATTTTTTATCAACCGAATGAACCAGTTGGGAATCAGTTCAACCGGTTCAGCCCCATAACTGGCTGCCTCTGTCGGCCATGGGGAACACCTGCCTTTCTTGGTCTGGTTCTCACTCACTCGGGCTCAGAATTGAGAACCGTTTCTTTTGTTTGCTTCCTTAATCACTTAGGAACTTTTTGACCAAATTTGGTATTTTTTATCAACCTGATGAACCAGTTGGGAACCATTTCAACCGGTTCAGCCCCATAACTGGCTGCCTCTGTCAGCCATGGGGAACACCTGTCTTTCTTGGTCTGGTTCTCACTCATCCGGGCTCAGAATTGAGAACCGTTTCTTTTTTTTGCTTCCTTAATACCTTAGAAACTTTCTGACCAAATTTGGGATTTTTTATCAACCGGATGGACCAGTAGGGAACCGGTTCAACCGGTTCAGCCCCATAAGTGGCTGCCTCTGTCAGCCATGAGGAACACCTGCTTTCTTGGTCTGGTTCTCACTCATCCGGGCTCGGAATTGAGAACCATTTCTTTTTTTTGCTTCCTTAATCACTTAGTAACTTTCTGAATGAATTTGGGATTTTTTATCAACTAGATGAACCAGTTGGGAACAGGTTCAACCGGTTCAGCCCCATAAGTGGCTACCTCTATCAGCCATGAGGAACACCTGCCTTTCTTGGTCTAATTCTCACTCATCCGGGCTCAAAATTGAGAACCGTTTCTTTATTTTGCTTCCTTAATCACTTAGGAACTTTCTGACCAAATTTGGGATTTTTTATCAACCGGATGAACCAGTTGAGAACCGGTTCAACCGGTTCAGCACCATAACTGGTTGCCTCTGTCAGCCATGAGGAATACTTGCCTTTCTTGGTCCAGTTCTCACTCATCCGGGCTTGGAATTGAGAACCGTTTCTTTTGTTTGAATCCTCACTCATTTAGGAGTTTTCTAGAAAAATTTGGGAATTCTTCTCAATAGGTTGTACCAGTTGAGAACTAGTTCAACCTGTTCTGCTGAAGGACTTTAGGTAGCCCTCGATTTTGGCATTTTTCGAGCCCTTATCCATTGGGGCTCAAACCCATTTGCTATAGGGCGCTTGTGAGCCATCTTGAAGGTTTAAGTTAGTGTTTGATTTCAGTTAGTATGGGCAATTTTGAAGTTATGGGTGGTGTGGTCTAGGTAAGTCTAGTTTGATTTGTATGACATTTGGGGAGTCCATTACCTGATCTCAACTAGCCTTCTTCCTGTTTGGCATAAAATTTGATGCTTGATTCTGAATACATGTTGCGTGGCTGACTCACCCTCTGCTGTAGCACATGGCTAGGGACCACAGGTACGCATCGTTGGTTTTGATTGTTGAATCATATGCATGCATGGTGCCTAATCCTGAATTTTTGTTACATGTTTATCTGTGTTTGGCTGACCTTTTATGCAGCGCATGGCTGGGGACCATAGGTACGCACCCATTGTTTTGGGTTGGTTGAATTCATATGCATGCCAAATACCAATTAGGATTGTGTGATTCATGACATCTATTTAGCCTAGGGTTTCATCTTTGACCCATATGCTCCCACATACCCCAATTCATTAGCAGAGACCGAGTTCCGGGCCTAAAGGGGTGCTACCTCGCATGAGGTACCTTCCCAATGGGTAACCTGATCCCCGGACCCAGAATCTAGTTTTCCCAGACCGCTTTTTTTCCATACTGGGGTCATTAGGGGTTTTGGTTCTTACTTAATTTTCCCCATTTTAAAAATAAAAATAAAAAGTAAGTGGCGACTCCATACAACACCATTCCTCACCGGGGGCGGGTTTTTCAAAACTGGAGAACTCAACTTTTTCATTCCTTCTTTTCTTTTAATAGCGAGTCGTGCCGGTCCGATGGATCGGGTGAGGGTCCACAGGAATATGGTGAAAATCTTTAAAACCTAGTGCCCTAAGCCTTGATTAGTTGGGAGTCATCGACCTCAATGCTCGTTACAAAGGTGAATAGGTGGAGTTTAACATACTGTAGGTGCTTGGGTATTGAATTCCAATCTCAAAAGTCCGGGTTAAAATCCGAGGAGTTAGTGGTTGAAATATCCTTGAAGCTTGATGCCCTAAACCTTAATTGGTTGGGAGTCATCGATGGACCCCTGTTACATGGACAATTTAGAAAAGAATACCTTTAAGCTTTGTACTCCTACAAAAAAAAAAAATGTGTGAAATAAAAGAGGTTCGTTCTTAGCCTATTGAAGGTTGATCAGTTTGCTAAGATTTGAAAAAGAACTAGGTTAGGGGGAGAGATTAGTTCAACATACTATATTCGGAAACTAATAAGTAACACTTACATTTTTGTGGCAGAGTAAGGATTGACCCTTTGGGGGTGGAAATTCTTTTAAAGCTTAAATTTGCATAATGCCTTCTCTTTATGAATTGTGATTAGGCAAGTTATTTGATAACTCTTGTTGAAGTTTGAGTGTTATGTCTTCAATGTCCCATGAGAGAGTTTGATCATCATGCCACTTGAAATTTTTTGAGTAATCAGCATGATGTTGTAAATTATAGTACTGTCTATTCTTATTTTTCTCCCCTTCATTGCTAAGGGACTAGCAATATGTCAGTCGGGGGAGTGATTACTACTCAAAAAGTGCTATTTTATAGCTTGTAATTAACTCTTTTAAACACTTTTCAGTAGTAGTTATTACCTTTTCACTCAATTGGCATGTTAAGGACCCTTGCAATAGTTTCTAATCAAATTGTGTTAAGTTTTGGTGTTTTTGATAGCTTTTTTATCAACAAAGCAATCCAAGATTGAGGGAGATCTTTGTATAGTTCATAGCAAAGCAAGTTAAAGCTCAAATTCCTGAAGAAACTAAGCTTTGGAGCTTCATAACCCTTTGCCAAAGCCAAACGAGGATGCAAGGAAGAAAATCACAAAAGAAATCAACCATCCAGCAATTTTGCAAGTTGTGGAATCCAACTTGCGAAATTTTCGCAACTTGCAAAGTAGGAAGGGGAAAGGAATCACTGCAGGACAAAGAGCTAATAAGTTGCAGGACAATTTTGCAACTTGCGAAATGGAAAATTTCAACTTGTGAAATTTTCGTAAGTTGCATTTGAACTTGTGAAATCCACCTGTAATTTGAGATATTTGTGCACCGAATCTATTTGATATTTATCTTCAGATATTTGTGTGTAAATCCTTATTTTCTCCTTGTAACCCACCAATGACAAGTTTCCTTGGTTGGGAAGTTAGCAGGAGGGGTGAATAGCCTCTCTATATAATCTATTGTAATTTTCTTTTAAAAGATCGCTTGGGAGTTTTTCTCAAAGACGACACTTTTGTATAGTTTTTCAAGAAAGTAATACACAGAGCTTTGCTCTGCCTTACCTTCTCATTTTGTTTTCTTGTTATTTTTATTTCTAGCAAATTAAAATCTAAGGATGTTTGCCCAGAGGATGAGTGGCTAGGCTTTTTGTTTCTTGGAGTGAAGGAAGCTGGGTGAGGTTCCGGATACAAAACTAAGAAGTTTTGTTGTTTCGGTTTTTAATGAAGAGAAAGTATGATCCGTTAATGGTTTTTATCTTTTTAGTTAACTTAAAATCCCTTAAAATCACCTAGGCCAACACTTGGTAAGGCAAGTGGTCTCTGTTCATTGAGATACACTAGTTTATCTCTTGCGAGCCTCTGGGAGGTGGTTTATAGGTAGGATTATCTAGAATAGTCAACACTTGGTAAGCTTTTGGACTCCCAGGAGACATCCATTAGTTATCTCTTGCGAGCTTTTGACTGGTAATCCAAGGTTAAGGATCACCTTGAATGCCCAATACTAGGTGAGAGGTATGAACCATTGCAAGATGATTTAGTGACAGGGATTTAGTGTTTGAACCCATTAAGGGGAAGCATCTGTACCACACCGATTCGGTAAATAACTATATGTTAAATCCCCAATGTGAGGAAAAGATCCAAGTGACTGGAATCTCCCTTTTTGTATGACGAATTTGAGTTTAGTGATATGAAACTCTAAGAAACACTTTTCTTTGTAAGTAATTTCCGTTACTTTATTATTGGTTTCACTTAAAACCAACCTTTTCAAACATACTTATGTTTTCTTTTAAAGCTAACGTTGAAAAGAAAAGGCACCAATTCAGTTTTTGAACTAATATCAGTTGTAATTTGAAAACTATCCTTGTGGACTATCCTAGAGCCACTATGCTATGCTAGCTAATGCTACCCTAGTATATGGTGAAGTTGGTTTATAAATTTTGTTGATTACTCCTATTTGAGGACTGAAATTGGAGTACACCAGTTGATTGAACACCAATCAATAGGGCATACACTAGCTGAGCGTGAATCAGAGAGAATAGATAATTACACAAAATATCTTGAGGTAAAAATCTAACGGAGTCGGTGCAAAAATATCTGAAGATGACATCAAGATTTTGCAACTCAGATATGGAGTTGCAAAAATTTCGCAACTCAGATATGGAGTTGCAAAATTTTCGCAAGACTAAAAATGAGTTATGAAATTTTCTACTAGCTTGCTAAAATTTCACAAGAATGAAAAGAGGTTGCGAAATTTCCTTCAATCTTGTGAAAATTTCGCAAGGGGTTGCGAAATTCTTCAATGTTAGATTCCTTCTCTGATTGTCTTCCTTGCACACTTGATTGATTTGGCAAAGGCTTTGAAGCTCTCCAAAACTTGGATTCTTCATGTAATTTAGCTTCAATCTTGCTTTGCCATGGATTATACCAAGTTCTCCCTCATTCTTGGCTTGTTTTAATGATTAAAAAGCTATCAAAAACATCAAAACTTGCCAAAAACTGATTGGTAACACTTGCAAGGGTCCTTAATGTGTCGATTGAGTTAAAAGGTATTAATTACTACTCAAAAGTGTTTAAAAACGTTTATAAGAAGCTATAAAATAGCACTTTTTAAGTAGTAATCAATGAACGATTTAGGGTTGTGAGCACAAGGCTTTGGATACTATGAGCAGATCAGGGCGGTGAATGACATAAATACTTCAGGTTGTAAGCTCAGGGCTTTAGAAGCTATGAACAAATCATTCTTGTGGATTACATGAGAAACTCTATGTTGTAAGCTTAAGGCTTTAGATGCTATTAATAGCTCAAGGTTTTGGATAACATGAATGACTTTGAGTCATTAGATCATGGCTCTAGATGCCATGAATAGCTCAAGGTTGTGGATGACATGAACAACTTTAAGTCATTAGCTTTAAGCTCTAGATGCTTTGAATAGGTTAAGGTTGTGAAGGACATAAACGACTCTAGGCTATGAGCATCGAGCTCTAGATGCTATGAATAGATCAGGGTTATGGATGGCATGAACAAATCTAGGGAGTGCATTCAAGGCTCTAGATTTTATGAATAGCTCAGGTTTTTAGATGACATGAAGGACTCCGGGTTATGAGCATAGAGATCTAGATGCTATGAATATATTAGGTTTGTGGATGACATGAACAACTCTAGGTTGTAAGCACAAGGCTTTAGATGCTATGGATACATTAGAGCCATGAATGAAAAGAATGACTCCAAGTCGTGAGCTTAGGGCTCCTAATGTCATGAATATCTCAAGCTTATAAATGACATGAACAATTATGGGTTGTGAGCATAGAGCTCTAGATGCTATGAACAAATTAGGGTTATGGGTGACATGAACGACTCCAGGTAGTAAGCATAGGTGTAGACCCCTCCTTGCAAGACCAAGGGGATTATTTTTATTTTGGCTGCCACCACCCGAGAGAAGTGAGCTTTTCTTTTTTTGGTAGGATGGGGGGACCCCTTTTCTAAAAAGAGAACAGCTTCATAGACACGGCAAGAGATGTGGGCAGCCATGAGAGTGGTTGCAAGCCCATGCTTGCTGACGTGATGAACAGGAAATGGAGGGTTGGCTTACTGAAGAAGACACCAACAGAGGAACAAAGGAGGAGGGGAAAAAAAAGAGGATCAGGGAGGACCGAGAAAGGAGGTGAGAGCTTATAGAGGAGGGAGCTGAGTAAGCACTGCCAGAGAGGTTCAGGTATGGCCAACATGGATTTCTTTATTTTGGATTTCTTCATTTTCCTTCTCTATTATTGCTGTTTTTTAGTATAACTTGTTGTTGATCTCTTGGTTCACATTTCCTGGAGTTTTGTTCGGGTATGAGCTGTCTCTGTTGTAGCTTTCCTATAAAATGTCTAAATCATGGCTAGGTGTTTGTCTAAAATTTATTGATCTCACTTACCTTCATTTAAGCACATGGATTGTAATATGAAACATGGCTGTCTGACTGGTTCATTTTATTTCATTCTTTTGTGCTCTGTTTGTACTCTGTTTTCGATTGTTCTCCTTTGTTTCTGGTCTGTTCAAAGTGTTGGATATCTCAGCTGGGTTGATCATTTTGGTTGGGATATTTATGGGAGAGCCCCATGAGAAGCTCAATTCTCATACAAACGAAAATTTTTGGATACCTGTAAAATGTGTGAACCACACTCATGAAATGCTGAGAGATGCAAAAGAGAGAGCCCAGAAAGTTGAGGATGGACTACATTATGACATATCTTGGATGTTTAGGCATCTCTTGGATGTTTAGAAAAATCCGCTGAGTCTCAACCCGGATCCATAGAGCCCAAGTTCCTGAAGAATGGTGATGCAGGGTTTGTTAAGATGATTCCCACCAAGCCCATGGAGGTGGAGACTTTCTCCGAGTATTCCCCCACTTGGTCGTTTTGCTGTTCGTGACATGCGTCAAACTGTTGCTGTTGGAGTCACCAAGAACGTGAAGACTGTCTTTGATGCGGTCATTAAGGTGGTTCTCTAGCCACCAAAGCAAGAAGGTTCCGCCCTTGCCGCTGTCTATGATGGTGGATTCGTGGGTGTATAGGTCCGACGCATCAGCGCTTCAAGACTAAATGGTGCTGAACGGGAATGCGGCGACCTTTCCAGGAGCATTAGGTGGTGAGGTGTCGAAGAGGTGGAGCCCGAGCTACAGGAAGCACAAACCAGTGATGTTCAAACCGCTGGTGGAGTTTGACGTATTGAAAATCCTTTATTTCTTACCGCCTCACAAATCCCCAAGTTCGAGACTCCACTCTGCATGGTCTTACATGGCCAGCTTTGGACCCAAAGCCTTCTGCCAGTCCACTCACCCACTTCCCTCATTCTTTCCCTATAGATTTAGCATCATTTCCCACTTAAATAAAGTCCTATGTCTAGCCGCCTCCATTTTTCTTTCTTTTAAGCCACCCACTAAGCCCATTTCCAAAGCCCACTTACTCCTTTTGTTTATTCATCTCCATGCATGCACACATCAGAATGTATTACTTATTTATATATTTATGCAAATTCTTCATTCTCAATAACAAGGCTTAATCCACCTTTGTTTTTTTTTTAACTTTCAAAATCTTCATTTTCAAAGTTTAATTTCCCAAAATTCTTTTCTTAAATCTAATTTTTAAAGTTTCTATTTTGGGATTATTTTATCTTATTTTATTTTCTATTATTTATTTATTTATTTATTTATTTTTAAATTCTCAATTTCCAGAGTTAATTTTCAAGATTCCGGATTCAAGATTTTTAATCTAATTCCCGAAGCTCCAATTTCTTCCAAATCGAATTTCCAACTTAAAAAATTCCAATACTTACGCTCATTTATTTAATTATTGTTTTCTTTATTATTATTATTATTACATTCGTCTATTTATTCACTCATTCATTTATTTGAAGTTTCATCTCTAAATAATTCTTCAACGATTTCTAAATTCGATTTCTAATTTTCGGAATTCCAATTTCCACATTTTATTTATTTAATCCTTATTATTTTCATTAGTATTATTATTTTATTTATTTATTCTAAAATTTCATCTAAAACAATTCATTAAAATTTCCGACTTTCAAATTTAATTTCTAATTCCAAAAATTCCAATATTCACATTAATTTATTTAATTATTATTATTTTATTTATTTATTCTAAAATTTCACCTAAAACAATTCATTAAAATTTCTGACTTTCAAATTTAATTTCTAATTCCAAAAATTCCAATATTCACATTAGTTTATTTAATTATTATTATTATTTTTATTTATTCTAAAATTTCATCTAAAACAATTCATTAAAATTTCCGACTTTCAAATTTAATTTCTAATTCCAAAAATTCCAATATTCACATTAATTTATTTAATTATTATCATTTATTTATTTATTCTAAAATTTCATCTAAAACAATTCATTAAAATTTCCGACTTTCAAATTTAATTTCTAATTCCAAAATTCCAATATTCACATTAATTTATTTAATTATTATTATTTTATTTATTTATTCTAAAATTTCATCTAAAACAATTCATTAAAATTTCCGACTTTCAAATTTAATTTCTAATTCCAATATTCACATTAATTTATTTAATTATTATTATTTTATTTATTTATTCTAAAATTTCATTTTAAACAATTCATTAAAATTTCCGACTCTCGATTTAATTCCTAATTCCAAAGTTCCAAAATTCACATTAATCTATTTAATTATTATTATTTTAGTTATTTATTTTGAAATTCCATTTTAAACAATTATTCAAAATTCAAATTTCTGAACTTAATTTCCGATTTCCAAAATTTTAATTTCTTTCAAATTTAATATCCAAAATTCCAATTCTTAAATTTAATTTTTCAAGACTCCAATCTTCAAATAATTTTCGAGACTCTAATTTTCAAATAAATCTCAAAAATCCAGTTTTCTCTCTAATAGCTTTAATTCCACTTCGATTTTTAAATAATGTTCTATTTCTTTTGATTTTTTTTTACACAAGCAAGAATGATGAATCTTCATAATTCCGAAATAATGGGTTTCGTGAGATTAATTCAGGCAAGATCAATCGGGCTTTGGTGGGGGCCCCGCATATGTGATTTTATGACTGATTGATTGATTGATTGATTGAATTACCATGCTTGCTTGATTTATTCTGTTCCTTGACATGCGCATAATTTTATCTATTCGTGATTCACTAATCCTGTTCCATGATAGCGCATTCGCGACTGGAGGACCAGGTACATATCCACTCACATTTTGTTCATTCTTTATACATGTTTTGATTCCCATATGTGCATGATCGCTTCGAGTATTCATTGATTTTCTCATTGATTGTCATGTCAGCTTCATTTTATTAGTAGAGACCCGACTTTAGGGACTTAGAGGGGTGCTACGGTCGTTACCGTACCTTCCTAATAAGTAACCTGACCCCCGAACCCGATCCGGTTTTTTCGTAGATCACCTTTTCCAAAATAAGGAGTCGCACTTAGGGTTTTCTTTCTTATTTTGTTTACCCTTTTAAAATAAAACAAAAATAAGTGGCGACTCCAAGTCATTTTCTAATAAATAAAAATCATTTTTCAAATTAAAATCGAGCTCTCCATCGAGTGGGAAACGCATTGAGCCGAAATGCGGGGTCCACAATAGGGTGTTACATGCTATGAACAAATCAGTGTAGTGGATGACATGAATGACTCAAGGTTATAAGCTCAAGGCTCTAGATGTTATGAATAACTCAAGGTTGTGGATGACATGAACAACTCTGAGTCATTGGCTCAAGGCTCCAGATGCTATGAATAGATCTGAGTTGTGGATGATATGAACAAGTCCAAGTCATGAGCTAAGGGCTCTATATGTTGTGAATTACTCAGGACTATGGATGACATGAACGACTCCAAGTTATGAGCATAGGGCTCTAGATGCTATGAATAGATCAGGGTTGTGGATGACATGAACGACTCCAGGTTGTGAGCAAAGGGCTCTAGATTCTATGAACATATCAAGGTTGTGGATGGCATGAACGACTCCGAGTAGTGAACTCAAGGCTCTAGATGCAATGAAAATCATGGGAATGGGGATGACATGAACGGCTCTAGGTCGTGAGCATAGTGCTTTGGGTGCTATGAACAGATTAGTGTTATGGATGACATGACCGAATTTGGGTCGTGAGCACAACACTCTAGGTGCAATGAACATCTCAGGTTTGTGAATGACATGAAAGACTCTGAGATATTAGCTCAATGCTCTAGATGCTATGAATAGCTCAAGACTATGGATGACATGAATGACTCTGGGTTAGGAGCATGAGGCTTTAGATGTTATGAATAGATTAGGGTTGTGGATGATATGAATGAGTTGTAAGGATAGGGTGTTAGATACTATGAATAGAGATCTAGACTATGGATGACATGAACGACTATGGGTCGTGAGCACAGGGCTCTAAATGCAATTAATAAATCAAGGATGTGGATGACATGAACGAATTCGGGTTGTAAGCTCAAGGCTCTAGATGCTATGAATAACTCAAGGTTATTGATGATATGAATGACTTTGACTCTAAGCTTAATGCTCTAGATGCTATGAACAGCTCAACGCTGTGAATGACATGAACAACTCTGGGTCATGAGCACAGGGCTCTAGATGCTATGAATGATCAAGGCTATGATGGATATGAACAACTCTGGGTCATGAGCAACGGGCTCTAGATGTTATGAACAACTCAACACTATGGATGTTATGAATGACTCTTGGTTGTAAGCTCAAGGCTTTAAGTGCTATGAATAGCTCTAGGTTGTGGATGACATGAATGATTCTGAATTGGTAGCTTAAGGCTCTAGATGCTAAGAACACCTCAAGGTTGTGGATGACATGAACGATTCCATGTCATGAGCTCAGGGCTCTAGGTGCAATGAACAAATCAAGGTTGTGGATGACATGAATGACCTTAGGTCGTGAGCATAGGCCTTTAGATGCTATGAATAGCTTAAGGTAGTGGATGACATGAATGACTTCAGGTCATGAACACAAAGCTCTAGATGCTATGAACTGATCAGGGCTATAGATGACATGAACGACTCTAGGACATGAGCTCAAGGGTCTAGATGCAATGAACACCTTAAGGTTACGGATGACATAATTGTCTTCGAGTCATGAGCATAGGGCTCTAGATGCAATGAATAGATCAAGATTGTGGATGACATGAACAACTTCAGGTTGTAAGCTCTAGGCTTTAGATACTATGAATAGCTAAAGGTTGTGGAGGACATGAACAACTCCAACTCGTGTGGTCAGGGCTCTAGATGCTATGAATAGCTCGGTGGTGTGGATGACATGAACGACTCCGGGTTGGGAGCACAGGGCTCTAAATGCTATGAACAGATGAGGGTTGTGGATGACATGAATGACTCTAGGTCGTGAGCTCAAGGGTCTAGATGCAATAAATAGCTCAGGGTTATGGATAACATGTACGTCTTCAGTTTATAAGCATAGGGCTCTAAATGGAATGAATATATCAGGGTTGTGGATGACATGAATGACTTTGTGTCATAAGCTCAAGACTCTAAATGCTATGAATACCTCAAGGTTGTGGTTAACATCAATGACTCTGACTCATGAGCCCAAGGCTCTAGATGCTATGAATAGCTCAAGGTTGTTGATGATATGAACTACTAGGGTCATTAGTTCAGGGCTTTAAATGTTATGAACAAGTCAAGGCTATGGATGACATGAATGACTTCAAGTCATGAGCTTAGGGTAATAAATGTTATGCAAAGCTCAAGGTTATAGGCGATATAAATTAATCGAGGTTGTGTGTTGAGGGCTTTAGAGACTATGAATAGCTTAGGGTTGTGGATAAGATGAGTGACCCTGAGTCATGAGCTTAGGGCTCAAGATTCTGTGAACAACTCAAGGCTATGGGTGATATGAATGACTTTGGGTCGTGAGCTTTAGGTCATAAGTCATAGGAACAACTAAAGGTTGTGGCTGATTTGAACGAGTCAAGGTCGTGTGCTCAAGGCTCTAGGTGGTATAAGCAACTCAAGGCTAGGGATGACATGAACAACTCCAAGTCGTGAGCTAATGGAAATAAATGTTATGAATAGCTTAGGGTTGTGGCTGATATAAATGACTCAAGGTTGTGGGCTCAAGATTATAGATGTTATGAACAACTTAGGGGTGTGAATGATATGAATGACTCATAGTCATGTGCTAAGGCCTCTAGATGCTATGAACAACTCAGGATTATAGATGACATGAACGACCCGGAGTTGTGAGCTCAGGGCTTTAGATGCTATGAACAGCTCAAGGTTGTGGATAATATGAATGATTTTATATAGTTAACTAAAGGCTCTATATGCTCTGAATAGCTAAGGGATATGGATGACATGAACTACTACGAGTCATGAGTTGAGGGCTCTTGATGCTATGAAGAGCTCTGGGCTGTGGATGACACGAACAACTCTAGGTCATGAGCTCAGGCTTGTAGATGCTATGAACATTTGAGGGTTTAAGATGACATGATCAATTGTCGATCATGAGTTGAGTGCATTAGATTCTATTAATAACTCAGGGCTATGGATGACATGAACGACTCTGAGTCGTACACTTAAGGAAATAAATGTTATGAACAGCTCAAGGTTGTGTTGAGTGTTTTAGATGCTATGAACAACTTAGGGCTATGGATGACATGAATGACCCTAGGTCATGAGCTTAGGACTCTAAATGCTATGAATAGCTTAGGGTTGTGGATGATATGAATGATTCTATATAGTGAGCTCAGGGCTCTACATGATATGAATAACTTAAGGTTGTGGATGAAATGAACTATTACGAGACATGAGTTTAGGGCCTCTTGCTACTATAAATAGCTCTGGGTTGTGAATGACATGAACTACCCTAAGTCACGAGCTTAGGCCCGTAGATGATATGAACAACTGAGGGCTATGGATGACATGATCGACTCTCGACCATGAGTTGAGCGTTGTAGATGTTATGAACAACTTAGGGTTGTGGATGACATGGATGACTCTGATTCATGAGCTCAAGGTAATAAATGTTATGAACAACTTATGGATGTGGCTTATGTGAAAGATTCGAGGTCATTATCAAGGTTGCAGATGCTATGAACAACTTAGGGTTGTGAATGTTATGAATGACTTGGAGTTGTGTGTTGAGGGTTCTAGATGCTATGAAATGCTTAGAGTTATGGATAACATGAACGACCTTAAGTCATGACCTCAAGGCTCTAGATTCTTTGAACAACTTAGGGTTGTGGATGATATGAACGATTTTATTTAGTGAGCTCTAGACTCTACATACTATGAATAGCTCAGGGTTGCAAATGACATGAACTACTACGGATCATGAGCTCAAGGCTTTAGATGTTATAAACAGCTCAGAGATGTGAATGATATGAAGGACTCTGGGTCATGAGCTCAGGAATCTAGATGTTATTGAATAGATGAGGATTTTGGATGATGTGAAAGACTTAGGGTCATGTGCTCAGGGCTCTAGATGCTATGAACAGCTTTGGACTATGGATTACATGAATGACTCTAGGTCGTGAGCTTAGGGAAATCAATGCTATGAGCAACTCAGGGTTGTGCATGGTATTAACGACTTTAGGTCATGAGCTCAGGCCTTTAAATTCTATGAACAGTTTAGGGTTATGGATGATATGAACAATTTTATATAGTGAGCTCAGGGCTCTACATGTTATGAATAGTTAAGGGTTGTAGATGACATGAACTACTACGAGTCGTGAGGTCAAGGCTTTAAATGTTATAAACAACTCAGGGATGTGGATGATATGAATGACTCCAAGTCATGAGCTCAAGGATCTAGATGTTATGAATAGTTGAGGATTGTGGATGATGTGAAAGACTTCGGATCATGTGCTTAGGGCTCTAGATGCTATGAACGGCTTTGGACTATGGATGACATGAATGACTTCCGGTCGTGAGCTTAGGACAATCAATGTTATGAGCAACTCAAGGTTGTGCATGGTATTAATGACTTTAGGTCATGAGCTCAGGCCTCTAAATACTATGAACGGTTCAGGGTTGTGGATGATATGAACGATTTATATAGTGAACTCAAGGCTCTACATGCTATGAATAGCTAAGGGTTGTGGATCACATGAACTACTACGAGTCGTGAGCTGAGGGCTTTAGATGCTATGAATGGCTCGAGGCTCTGGATGACATGACCAACTTCGAGTTGAGAACTTTGAGCTTTAGATGCTAAGAACAACTGAGGGTTGTGGATGATATGAATGACTCAGGGTTGTGTGCTCAAGGCTCTCAATGTTATGAACCTCTCAAGGTTGTAGATGATATGAGTGACTTAGGGTAGTGACCCTAAGGCTCTAGATGCTATGAATAGCACAGGCCTGTGGATGATATGAACGACTCTGAGTCATGAATTCAAGCCTCCAGATGCTATGAATAGCTCAGGGTTATAGGTGACATGAATGACTCAAGGTCCTGAGCTCACAACTATAGATGCCATGAACAGCTCACTCCTATGGATGACATGAACTACTCTAGGACATAAGCTTAAGGCTTTACATGCTATGAATAACTCAGGGCTGTGGATGATATGAATGACTCAGAGTCATGTGCTCAAGGCTTTATATGCTATAAACAACTCAAGGATGTGGAAGATATGAATGACTCTAGGACATAAGCTTAAGGCTCTAGATACTATGAACAACTTAAGGTTGTGGATAACATGAATGACTGTGAGTCGTGAGTTGAGCATTATAGATATTATGAATAGTTCAAGGCTATAGATGACATGAACAACTTAGGGTCGTCTGCTCAAGGCTTTAAATGTTATGAATAGCTCAAGGTTATGGATGACATAAACAAATCTGGGTCATGAGATTAGGGCTCTAGATTCTATGAGCAGCTCACGGTTGTTGATGACATAGATGACTCGAGGTCATCAGCTCAAGGCTCAAGATGCAACCAATAGCTCATGGCTATGGATGACATGAACTACTTCAGGTCGTGTGTTCAAGGCTTTAAATGCTATGAACAACTCACGACTATGGATGATATGAACAACTTGGGGTAGTAAGCTTAGGACTCTAGATGCTATGAATAGCACAGGGTTGTGGATGATATGAACAACTTCATATCATGAATTCAGGACTCTAAATGCTATGAATAGCTCAAGGTTATGGGTAATATGAGTGACTCGAGGTCATGAGCTCACAGCTCTAGACGCCATGAACAACTCACTCTTGTGGATGACATGAACTACACTAGATCATGAGCTCAAGGCTCTAAATGTTATGAATAGCTCAGGGTCGTGGATGATATGAATGACTCGGGGTTGTGTGCTCAAGGCTTTAGATGTTATGAACAACTCAGGGATGTGGATGACATGAATGACATTGGGTTGTGAGCTTAGGGCTCTAGATGCTATAAACAGCTCAGGGCTAAGGATAACATGAACAACTCCGGGTCGTGATCTGAGCATTGTAGAAGCTATGAATAGTTCAGGGCTATGGATGACATGAATGTCTCAGGGTCGTGACCTTAAGGCTCTAGATGTTGTGAACAACTCAGGCCTATGGATAACATTAACAACTCTAAGTCGTGAGCTAAGAGCACTAAATGTTGGCATCTTAGACCTAAGCAATGGAAACAATAACAATTAAAAAAAATTGATCGTTTAGGGTTAAAGAACTAACCTTTAGGTTTGAATGTTCCCGAACCTTAAAAATCCAAGTGTTTAAGATGGTCTTGAAGTTATTGGAAGTCTCATAAACCCACGATCTTCCGCCCGATGACTCAACCTTATCCTTGGCACACTTCCAATGGGGAGGAAAAGAGGGTGAAGTTTATGGCTCTCTTTCTCTCTGAATAATGGAAGACAGAAGTTATGGAAACCCTATCCTTAGGGAGTATTTATAGGGTTCCTAATTGGGCTTAAGTGACTTGAGCCCACATGGGCTTGGGTCATTTAATCTAGCCTAAAATGGGACCTAATTGATTAATTAACCCAATAGGGCTTACTAATTAATCAATTAGCCCAATTCAGATACCTTGTTCACTTACCCTTGTGCAACCTTGGAGGCTATGGGCTTGCCTATGGCCCTCTCCTACTTAATCTTTTGAAATTAGAGCTTTTAAAACATTAGTAATTACCTTGATGAATAAATTATTCTCTTTGAGAATTTCTAAAAACATTTATTTCTTAATTGGAAACCCAATGTTACAGGAGAATGTCCATATGCAAAATTTAAAATTTCGATGAGAGTATTTTATCCAAAAATGAATTTTGATAAAATGTCTACTCTCAAATTTTAAAATCTATTTTCATAAAAAATTCTCCTTCTTCACACAATTCCAATTAATAAATATTTTGTCAGTGAAATATTTTCAAAGAAATTTATTTCCATCAGATTACTAAATATCCTTTTGGTAATAACCTTTCATGACAAATTATTTCTAAATAAAATTTTCATAAGATATTATTATCCAAATTGGAAACTTAGTGTAATAAGGAAATTTCCCATTCATAAGATTTTGAAAACTTGAGAGCACCTTATCCAATTATGAAACATTTAATTCTTCAAAGATTCTTAGAAGAAAAAAAAAATACATACATACATATATATATATATATATATATATATATATTTCAAATCCTTAAGAATAAATTTAAAAAGGAACTTTAGCTCTCATATTCAAAATTCCTTATAAATTTAATTTCCTTATCCCTACACCTTTCCAATTTAATAAATATTCTAAAATATGAAATCTAATTTTTATAATAATCTATTCCATTTTACCAAAAATAAAACTTTTAGTAATTCCCTTATGATAAATTATCCATCTCGAAAATTTTCAGAAACAAATATTTACTCTCCAAATTAAGGATTAGTATGATAAGAAAGTTTCCAAAAACTTGAAAAATAAAAACTAAAGAGCACTTTATCCAAAAAGGGAAACTTTTATTCCATAAGGATTCTTATCAAAATAATTTTAAAGAAAATAATTTAGAGCCTTTTAGAATAATTTACAAAAGGAAACTTTGCTCTCTAATTTATTTTCACAAGTTTTATTTTCTTAATCTACACTATTCCAAAATTAAGTAAATAACATGCTTTGGAATCTAATTTTCAAAAAAAAAATTATATCCATCAAAATTACTAAGAGCTTCATACAATTTTCATAATAAACTTTCAATAATTTTGATGACCTTCTTAAAATAAATTATCTATCATGAGAATTTTCAAAAGCTTTATTTATCCACTAAATTGGAATACTTGTGCTTATAAGGAAAATCCAATTTTATAAAGATTTAAAATAAGAGAATCTTCCCTTAATATAGAAACTCAAGTCTTTGAAGATTCCAAACTTAGAAACTTTGAAAAATGGATCTTCTAAGGAGAAAAGGAAACTAGATTCTCTCACAATTTTTTTAATTTTTTTTTAAACTTTCCCTATGAAAAAAAAAATCCTTAATAGAAGCATCATTCCAATTTTGAATAAAACTTAATTTGGAAATAATCCTCTCATGAAAATTTATTGTCCATAAGAAAATCCAAAATTAGTAACTTTAAAAGCACTTCTCATCACATGCAATATAACAATATGCATCAAAAAGGAAATATTCAAAAGGAGATCCCATGGCCAAGGGATATTCTTCACAACTTTCCAACTATGAACCAAAGACAATTATCTTCAACTTGACACCAATATTTGGCATCAAAACTTGCCAAAAGAAGCTCCTGTATAGCTTCTAAAATTAAGCAACTTTCAAGCCCAACAAGTGGCCCAAAAGATGAGCCCAAACAAGCAAAAAGTGTTGGACCCGTATGCAATCCCATTACAGCATACCCTCTACAAAGATCTACTTCAAATAGCCATATCTCCCTTGTTTCAACACAGAATTGTGAAACGTTTGTGGCGCTGGATTTCTAACTTCCTAAGCTTCAAAACCATATGCAGCTTGCTCTAAGAAACCCACAGGAGGCAGCCCCAATTTTGAGTCAAAATGAATGTTGTTGTGTAGTTGTGGATCTAAAAATTAAAAAAAAAAATTATCCTTTCCACTACATTTTTTAAAAAAAAAATAATAATAATAATCAAAGGAAAGATTCAACCTTTCTTCCACAGCAATTAAAATCCTTGAATCTTCATAGATGATGCTCCAATAAAAATCCAACCTTTATTGACATCATTCAGGTATTCATCTCTTGTAGTCCTCCATAGAGGATAAAAAACAAGACTTTACACCATAAAGAAATCCTATGCTCCTATAATGGAGATTACAACCTAATTTATGGAAAATATTAAAAATTTACAAGATAAAAAAAAAAAACCTATGCTCCTTTAATGGATCTTACAACCAAATCTATGAAGAAACAAAGAAAGAAAACAAATTATCCCATTCAATCACCACAAGCAATAATAAAAAGGAACATACATGTGTCCTTTGGCCATGAGATAATATCAAGGCTACGAAAAAAATGTTAGCACACCCTAAATAAAGATCTAAGCATGCTTATAACATTATTTTCTGATACCAGTTGTTGGCATCTTAGATCTAAGCAACGGAATCAATAGCAAGTTCAAAAAAAAAAAATATTTTAAGTTTAAAGAACAAACCTTTAGGTTTGAATGTTCCCAAACCTTAAAATCCAAGCGTTGAAGATCACCTTGAAGATGTTGGAAGTCTCATAAACCCACAATCTTTTGCTCGATGACTCAACCTTGTTCTTGGCACACTTCTGATGGGGAGGAAAAAAAAAATGAAGGTTATGGCTCTCTTTCTCTATGGATGATGGAAGACAGAAGTTATGGAAACCCTAACCCCTAGGGAGTATTTATAGGGTTCCTAATTGGGCTTAAGTGACTTGAGCCCACATGGGCTTGGGTCATTTAATCTAGCCCAAAATGGGTCTTAATTGATTAATTAACCCAATAGGGCTTACTAATTAATCAATTAGCCAAATCCAGAGACCTTGCACACTTGCCTCTGTGCAACCTTGAGTAATTACCAAAACACCCTTATGCACAAAAGTGAACATAGAGTTAATCTGACCCTCATAATCCATGCCAATAAGGTATATGAGCTTAGAGTAGGGACCATTAAGACCCATAGGAGTACTGGCTCTCTCAGAATCCAATTCTGAAGTTGATTCAACATCCCACAACAAAGAATCAACTGAACTCAAGTATCCTATGTAAATAACAACAAGACATTACATGCTCGAGTTCGTGACCTACTATCCATTGTGTTTAATCTCCCTACGAACTGGTGTCCATAGTCTAACAAGGTGAAAGCTATCAGCCTTTGAAGACTACCTCTACTATCCTTGAGTTATAGATCCTCCTATTATGTATTCAATTAACATGTCTTAACTCTCAAAGAGCCTATGTCAAGTTCCACTTAAGGAACTACTATGGCCATAGTTTCCATGAACACACCTCCTTAGGATTACCCAAGAGGACACACTGTCTCAATCCCATGAGATATCATGGTGCCTCTATTGGGAATGCATGCTGCTATCTACTTCCATCAACAATGATCCAATCCATAGAGAATATATGATCAGCTTATGATCTCACCCGTAGGTCAAAGCCATTGCTAACTTTAGCACAAACTCAATATTCTCTCAAGGTTAAGAGACAACACAATACAACAACTTGGTAAGGTCATGACTACTTGAAAACCTTAATTCATGACTCACCGTAGGTCCTATCCAATGTGTGACTATACACACTAGTGCACTCACCATGGGAAACCCATCCCAATACCCAATAACAACCATCCTTCCAATTAAGAGGTGGTGCACTACAACCTCTAATGACTTGCCTAGACCCATGAACTGGTTGTGAACAAGTCATCTATTTACAAAGAACCCATGACTTAGATCTTCTGTGCAACTCTTAATTCACCTAAGTCACATACAATACAAAAGATGTATAAAAGAATGCTCATAAAGTATAATACATCAAATAAGGATAGATAAAAGTGAAATTAGAACATCATTAAATAAATAATGAATTCCAAATTTATTACATCATGTTATGCTTTTAAGGGCTCTATCCTAACGCTAAATGTTATGAACAGCTCAGTGTTGTGGATGACATGAACGAGTTTAGGTCACGAGATGAGGGCTCTAGATTCTATTAGTAGCTCATGGTTATTGTTGATATGGACGACTCGGGGTCATTAGCTTAGGGCTCAAGATGCAATGAACATATCACAATTGTGGATGACATTAACTACTCCTGGTCGTGAGTTCAAGGCTTTAGATGCTATGAACAGGTCAAGGCTGTGGATGATATGAACAACTCGAAGTAGTGAGCTTAAGGCTTTAGATGATATGAATAGCACAGGGCATTAAATGACATGAACGATATAGGTTGTGAATTAAGGGCTTGGGATGCTACAAACAACTTAGGGTTGTGGGTGACAAGAACGACTCGAGGTCTCAGTTCACAACTCTTAACGCAATAAACAACTCATTGATGTGGATGACATGAACTACTTCAAATTGTGAACTCAAGGCTCTAAATGCTATGAATAGCTCAGGGGTATGGATGATATGAACGGCTCAAGGTCATGTTCTCAAGGCTCTCGATTCTATGAACAGCTCAAGGACATGGGTGACATGAATCTCTTCGAGTCATGAGCATTGGGTTCTAAATGCTATGAATAACTCATGGTTGTGGACAACATGAATGACTCCTAGTCATGAGCTAAGCGTTGTAGATACTATGAATAGTTTAGGGTTGTGGATGACATGAACAAACTAGGGTTGTGAGCTCAAGGCTCTAAATGCTATGAACAGCTTTGAGTTATAGATGATATGAACGACTTTGGGTCACAACCTAAAGGCACTAAATGCTTTGAAAAACTTAGCATTGTGGGTGACATGAATGACTCTAGGTCATGAGTCCAAGGCTTTAGATGCTATGAACCACTCAGATTTGTGGTTGACATGAATGACTATGAGTCATCAACTTAGGGCTCATGATGTTATGAACATCTCATGGCTGTTGAACACATGAACTACTTTGGGGCATCAGCATAGGATTTTAAATGCTATCAATGGCTCAAGGTTGTGGTTGATATGAATGAATAAGGGTTTTGAGGTCAAGGCTCTAGATGTTATGAAAAGCTCAAGTTTGTGGATGACATGAATGACTCGGAGTTGTGAGCTCATGCCTCTAGATGCCATTAATAAGTCAGGGATGTTGATGACATAAACAACTCCAGATTGTGAGTTAAGGACTTTGGAAGCTATATAAATCTCAACGTTATGGATGATATAAACTACTCTAGATCATGTGCTCAAGGCTTTAGATGTTATGAACCACTCACAGCTGTGGATGTTATGAACCACTCACAATTGTGGATGGCATGAACAACTCAAGGCTCTAGATGTTATGCATAGCTCAGAGTTGTGGCCGATATGAATGACTCAAGGTCATGTGCTCAAGGCTCTAGATGCTATGAATAGCTCATGGTTATGGATGACATGACCGAATCTGGGTCATGAGCTCAAGGCACTAAATGCTATGAATGGCTCAAGGTTGTGGATGATATGAATGACTTAGGGTCATGAGCTCAAGGATCTAGATGATATGAACAGCTCAAGTTTGTGTATGATATGAATGACTCTAGGTGATAAGCTCATGACTCTAGATGCTATGAATAACTTTGGGTTGTGGATGACATGAACAACTTTAGGTCATGAGTTGAGCACTCAAGATACTATGAAGAGCTTAAGGTTGTGGAAGACCGGAACAACTCTAGGTCGTGACCTCAAAGTTGTAGATGCCATGAATAGCTCAATGCTATGGATGACATGAATGCCCCTGGGTCATGAGCTCAAGGCTCTAGATGCTATGAATAGCTCAGGGTTGTGGATGATAAGAATGACTCTAAGTCATGAGACTAGGGCTTTAAATTCTAAGAACAACTAAGGGTTATGGATGATATGAATGGCTTGGGGTCATGAGCTTAAGACTTTAGATGCTATGAAGAACTCGGGGTTGTGGATGACTTAAACGACTCTAGGTCATTAGCTCAAGGACCCATATGCTAAGAACAACTCAGGGGTATGGATGATATGAACGACTCTGGTTCGTGTGTTGAGCACTCAAGATTCTATGAAGAGTTTAGGGCAATGGATGACTTGAACAACCCCGAGTTCCAAGCTCAAAGTTGCAGATGCAATGAACAACTTGGGGTTGTGTGCTCAAGGCTCAAGATGCTATGAACAACTCAAGGTTGTGGATGACATGAACGACTTTGGGTCGTAAGCTTAGGGCACAAAATCCTATGAACAGCCCAGTTTCGTGGACGAAATGAAGGACTTGGGGTCGTGAGCTCAGAGCTTTAGATTCTATCAACAGCTTAGGGTTGTGGATGATATGAACAACTCGGGGTTATGTATTAAAGCTCTAGATGCTATGGATGACATGAACTACTCTGGGTGATGAACTAAGGATACTAAATGCTATGAACGACTCAAGGTCGTGGATGATTTGAATTACTTGAGCTCATGAGCTTATAACTATAAATGCTATGAACAACTTATGTTATGGATTATATGAATGACTCAGGGTCATGAGCTTAGGGCCCTAGATGCTATGAATAGCATAGGGCTATGGATGACATGAATGACTCCAAGTCATGAGCTGAGGGTTGTAGATGCAATGCACAGCTCGAGGTTATGGATGACATGAATGACTTCAAGTTGTGAGATCAGAGCTTTAAATGCTATGAGCAGCTCACGGTTATAGATGAATGGAACTACTCTGTGGCGTGAGAAAAGGGCTTTAGATGCTATGAAAAGCTAAGGATTGTGGATAATATAAACGATTTGGGGTTGTGAGCTTAGGGCTTTAGATGCTATGAATAGTACAGGCTTGTGGATGACATGAATGACTCCATATTATGAGCTAAGAGCTCTAGATGCCATGAATAGCTTAGGGTTTAGATAATATGAATGACTCTGAGTCCTAAACTCATGGCTCTAGATACTATGAACAGCTCAAGGTTGTGGATAGCATGAATGATTTTGGATTGTGAACTCAAGGCCCTAAATCCTACGAACAACTCAGGGTCGTGGATGATATGAACAACTAGGGATCGTGTGCTCCGGACACTAGATGTTATGAATAGCTCAAGGATGTGGATGACATGAATGACTCCATATTGTGGCCTTATAGCTCTATATGATATCAATAGCTCATAGGTGTGGATGAAATGAACTACTTTAGGTCCTGAGCTCAAGGCTTCAAATGGTATGCACCATTCAAGGTTGTGGATGACATGAACGACTCAAGGTCGTGTGCTCAAATCTCTAGATGTTACGAACATCTCAGGGTTATGGATGACATGAACTACTCCGGGTCGTGAGCTTAGGGCTAGGGATGACATGAGCGACTCGAGGTTGTAAGCTCACAGTTCTAGACGCCATGAATAGCGCATGGATCTGGATGACATGAACTACTCTGGGTTGTGAGCTTAGGGCTCTAGATGCGATGAATAGCTCAGGCTTGTGGATGACATGAACGACTCTTAGTTGTGAGCTTAGGGCTCTAGATTTTATGAACAACTCAAAGATGTAGATGACATGAATGACTTCGAATTGTCAGCTAAAGGCTTTAAATGTTATAAACAACTCAAGGTTGTGGATAATATGAATTACTCGAGGTCATTTTCTTAAGGCTAGTGATGCTATCAATAGCTAACGGGTGTGGATGAAATCAACTACTTCGGGTCGTGAGCTCAAGGTTTCAAATGGTATGAAGAGCTCAGCGTTGTCGATGACATGAACAACTTAAGGTCATGTGCTCAAGGCTCTAGATGTTACAAATATCTTATGGTTGTGGATGACATGAATGACTCTGGGTCTTGAGCTCAAGGCTCTAGATGCTATGAACATCTCAGGGTTGTGGATGATATTAACGACTTAGGGTCGAGGCCTCACGAATCTAGACACCATGAACAATTGACAGTTGTGGATGACATAAACCACTTCAGGTCGTGTGTTGAGGACCCTAGATTCCTTGAATAGCTTAGGGTTGTGGATGATGTGAAAAACTCGGGGTCGTGTTCTCAAGGCTCTAGATGTTATGAACAGCTCAAGGATGTGGATGACATGAATGACTCTGGGTCATAACCTTAGGGCTCTAGAAGCTACGAACAACTCATCGATGTGGATAACATGAATGACTCCGAGTCATGAGCTGGGCGCTAGAGATGCTATGAATAGTTCAACGCTTTGGATGACATGAACGATTTAAGGTAGTGAACTTAAGGCTCTAGATGCTATGAACAGCTTAAGGTTGTGGATGACATGAACGACATTAGGTCATGATATCAAGGCTTTAAATTTTATGAGCCACTCTAGCTTAAGGTTGTGAATGACTCCACATCGTGGGCTCAGGGATCTAGATGCTATGAATAGATCAAGGCTGTGGGTGACATGAACGACTATGGGTCGTAAGCTCAAGACTCTAGATGCTATGAATAACTTAGGGCTATGGGTGATATGAATGACCTGAGTTTGTGTGCTGGGGAATCCAGATGCTATGAACAACCAAAGGATGTCTATGACATGAATGACTCTGGGTCTTGAGCTTAGGGCTCTACATGCTATGAACAACTCAGGGCTGCGGATAACATGAGTGACTTCAGGTTGTGAGCTGAGTACTCTAGATGTTATGAATTGTTCAAGGTTGTAGATGACAAGAATGTCTCAAGGTTGTGAACTCAATGCTCTAAATTCTATGAATAGCTTAAGCCAATGGATAACATTAACAACTTCATGTCGTGAGCTCAGAGCTCTAAATGCTATGAATAACTTAAGGTTGTAGATGACATAAATGACTTCAAGTCATGATATCAAGGCTCTAGATTCTATGAGCCGCTCTAGCTCAAGTCTGTGAATGACTCCAGGTCATGGGCTTAAGGCTCTAGATGTTATGAACAACTTAAGGTTGTGGACGACATGAACGACTCTAGGTCATGAGCACAATGCTCTAAATGATGTGAATAGCTTAGGGTTGTGGAATATATGAAAGACCTAGTGTCATATGCATAGGCATCTAGATGCTATGAACATCTCAGGGATGTGGATGACATGAATGACTCTGGGTCTTCATCTTGGGGCTCTACATGCTATGAACAATTCAAGGCTACGAATAACATGAGCAACTCTAGGTCATGAGCTGAGTGCTTTAGATGCTATGAATTGTACAGAATTGTGGATAACATGAATGTCTCAAGGTCGTGAGCTCAAAGCTCTAAATGTTGTGAAGAACTCATGACTGTGGATGACATGAACTACTTTGGGTCATGAAATCAAGGTTTTAAATGCTATGAACAACTTAGGGTTGAGGATGATATGATAGACTTGTAGTTGTGAGTGTGGAGCCCTAGATGCTATGAATAGAACAGGGTTGTGGATGACATGAATGACTCTAAGTCATGAGCTAAGGGCTCTAAATGCTATGAACAACTCAGGGTTATGGATTAGATGAATAACTCCGGGTCGTGAGATCAAAGCTCTAGATGTTGTGAGTAGCTCAAGGTTGTGGATGACATGAATGACTCGGGGTCATCAGCTTAGAGCTCCAAATGTTAAGAATAACTCATAGTTGTGGATGAATAGAACTACTATAGGGCGTGAGCATAGGGCTTTGGATGCAATGAATAGCTTAGGGTTGTGGATGATCTGAATGACTCAAGGTTGTGAGCTTAGGGATTTAGATGCTATGAGTAGCACAGTCCTGTGGATGACATGAATGACTCTAGGTCGTGAGCTTAGGGCTCTAGATTCTATGAACAACTCAAAATTTTGGATGACATGAATGAATTCAAATCGTGAGCTCAGGGCGCTAAATGCTCTAAACAGCTCAAGGTTGTAGATGATATGAATGACTTTAGGTCATTTGCTTAGCTCTTTAGATGTTATCAATAGCTAACAAGTGTGGATGACACAAACTACTCCAAGTTATGAGATTAAGGCTTCAAAGGGTATGAAGAGCTCAACGTTGTCAATGACATGAACGCCTCAGGGTTGTGTTCTCAAGGCTTTAGATGTTACGAACATCTCAGGGTTGTGAATGACATGGATGACTCTTGATTGTGAGATTAAGGCTTTGGATGCTATGAATAGCTCAAGGTTGTGGATGACATGAACGACTCGAGGTTGTGGCCTCACGGCTCTAGACACCATGAACAGTCCACAACTGTGGATGACATGAACTACTTCAAGTCGTGTGCTGAGGGCTCTAGATGCCATGAATAGCTCAAGGTTGTGGATGATATAAACAACTCAGGGTCATGTGCTCAAGGTTCCAGATGTTGATAGCTTAGGGATGTGGATGACATGAATGACTCCGAGACATGAGCTCAGGGCCCTAGAAGCTATGAACAACTCATGGCTATGGATAACATGAACGAATCTGGGTCATGAGCTGAAGGCTTTTGATGCTACCAACAGGTCAAGCTTGTGGATGATATGAACATTTGGGGGTCGTGCTTGAGGATCTCGATGTTATGAACATCTCAGGGTTGTGGATGATATGAGCTAATCTGGGTCATGTAGTCAAGGCTTTGGATGCTAAGAACAACTTAGGGTTATGGGTTACATGAATGACTCGAGGCGTGAGTTCAGGGCTCAAGACACAATGAACAGCTCGTGATTGTAGATGACATGAACTACTTCAACTCATGAGCTTAAGGCTATAAATGCTATGAATAGTTGAGGGTTGTGGATGATATGAAAGACTCAAGGTTATGTGTTTAAGGATATAGATGTTGTGAGCAACTCAAAGATGTAGATGATATGAATGGCTTCGGGTCTTTATCATAGGGCTTTAGATGCTATAAACAACTAAGGACTATGGATAACATAGATAACTTCACATTGTGATCTAAGCGCTCTAGATGCTATGAATAGTTCAAGGCTATGGATGACATGAATGTCTTAAGGTTGTGAGCTCAAGGCTCTAGATGCTATGAATAGCTTAAGGTTATGGATAACATGAACAACTCTAGGTCATGAGCTTAGGGCACTAAATGCTATGAACAACCCATGATTATGGATGACATAAACTACTCCAAGTCGTAAGCTCAAGGTTTTATATGCTATGAACAACTCTAGGTTGTTGATGAGATGAACAACTAGGGGTCATTTGCTCATGGATCAAGATGTTACTAACATCTCAAGGTTGTGGATGACATGAATGACTCTAAGTCATAAGCTTAGGGTTGTGGGTTACCTAAATGACTTGAAGTTGTGAGGTCAAGGCTCTAGACACCATGAGCAGCACATGGTTGTGGATGACATGAATTACTCTGAGTCATGAGGCCAGGGCTCTAGATGCTATGAATAGCTCTAGGCTGTGGATGATATGAACAACTCAGGGTTATGTGCTCTAGGCTCTAGATTCTATGAATAGCTTAGGGATGTGGATGACATGAATGACTTCGGGTCGAGGTCTTAGGGCTCTAAATGCTATGAACAGCTCATGGTTGTGGATAACATGAACGACTTCAGGTCGTCAGTTGAGCATTTTAGATGTTATGAATAGTTAAGGGTTGTGGATGATATGCATGGCCCAAAGTCGAGTACTCAAGGCTCTAGATGCTATAAAAAAACTCAGAGATATGAATAGCATGAACAACTTTAGTTCATGAGCTTAGGGCACTAAATGCGATGAGTAACTTAGGGTTGTGAATGATATGAATGACTCAAGGTTATAAGCTTATGGCTTTAGATGCTATGAATAGTTCATGATTATGGATGGTAAGAACGACTCGGAGTTGTGAGCTCAAGGTTGTGGATGATATGAACGACTTGAGGTCATGAGCTTAGGACTCTAGATGCTATGAACCACTCATGGCTATAGATGACATGTACTACTCCAAGTCGTGAGCTAATGACTTTAGATGGTATGAATAGCTTAGGACTGTGGATGATATGAACGACTCTAAGTCATGAGCTCAAGGCTCTAAATGTGATGAAAAACTTATGGCTATGGGTGACATGAACGACTCAGGGTCATGAGCTCAGGGCTCTAAATGCCATAAATAGCTCATGACTGTGGATGCCATGAACAACTCATGGTTGTGGATGCCATGAACAACTCACAATTATGGACAACATGAACTACTTGAGGTCTTATGCTCAAGGCTCTAGATGTTACGATCATCTCAAGGCTATGGATGACATGAGCAAATCTGTATGTTGAGCTTAGGGCTTTACTTGCTATCACCAACTGAGAGTTGTGGGTGACATGAACGACTCGGGGTCATGAGCTCGGGGCTCTAGACTTCATGAACAGCTCACAGTTGTGGATGATATGAACTACTTTGAGTCATGTGCTCAAGGCTCTAGATACTATGAATAACTCAAGGATGTGGATGACATGAATGAATCTAGGTCATGAGCATAGGTGATATGATCAACACCATAAAATTGATAAAGTTGTGGATCAAGAATGGCTCCAAGATGATCTAGAAACAAATTTGTATGAAATCGCGACCTGTTGCTTATATGGAAGGAAGAACCTTGGTATAATGAAGACACCACAATCAATTATGGAAGGATTGATTGATAAGTCGAAGAAGAATGCCACAGAAATCTTTCCAATAAGTTCAAAGAGTTCTAAAATAACAAAAGAGAATTTTCTCTCACAAAATTATGAATGAAATATGTATTATTTTTCAATAAGTTGATGGTTATTTAAATACAAAGAGGTCCACAAATTTGGCAATTATAAAATCCCTAAATATTCTACCTAGGATTTGCAGATAGTCAGAAAAGGGAAACTAAAATATCCTAAGTTGGATTCTGAAAAATTGAACCCATTATTTCCTAAAATCATGCCTAGCCCAAAGTAAAAAAGGAAATAAGGGGATTTCTAATTTATTACTTCCCCATAAAATCCAAAAATTAAAATATAATAATAAATAAGAAATGTAATTTAGTAATCTTAAAAGATTACTTTAGATTGCGCCAACCAATCTCCTTAATGAGTTCAAAATTAGGTAATCACCAATTTAGGAAACTTCATTCAATCTGCACAATTTGTGACTTGTTCTCTTTCATGGATTCTTCTAGATTATTCCAAAGCTTGAATCATGGAAATCCAACCTTGTGGAACATGTAGAGTATCTTCCTTGGGCCTTCACGAATTCACCTCAGCCCAAATATTGTGAATTGGTCCATTGAGAGTTTCCTTGAACTTTTTAGCTCAAACCCTTATAATTAGACCAACTGGAACTTGAATAGGACATGCACTCCATTTGTTAGTCATGCCCTCATCAATAGGGCTCTAAATGCTATCAACAGCTCAGGATCGTGGATAACATTAAGTACTCTAGGTCATGAGTTGGGTGCTCTAGATGGTCTAAAAATCTCAAGCCTATGGATGACATAAACGACTCCTAGTCATGAGCTTAAGGCTCTAGATTCTATGAACAACTCGGGAATGTGGATGATATGAACGACTCAAGGTCATGTGCTCAAGGCTCTAGATCTTACGAACATCTAAGAGTTGTGGATGACAAGAATGACTCATATTCATGAGCTCAAGGCTCTAGATGCTATGAACTACTCAGGGTTGTCAATGATATGAACAACTCCAAGTCATGAGCTCAAGGCTTTAGATGCTATAAATAGCTCAGGCTTGTGGATTATATGAATGACTCAGGGTTGTGTGCTTAAGGCTCCAGATGCTATGAACAACTCAAGAATGTGCATGACATGAATGACTATAAGTCATAAACTTAGAGCTTTAGATGCTATGAATCAGGCTGTGGATAACATTAATGACTTTAGGTTGTGAGCTTAGTGCTCTAGATACTATGAATAGTTTAAGTTTGTGGATGACATGAACGTTTCAGGCTTATGAGCTCAAGGCTCTAAATGCTATGAATAGCTCAAGACTATGGATGACTTGAAAGACTCCGGGTCATGAGCTTAGGGTACCAAATCCTATGAACAACTCAGGGTTGTGGATGATATGAACAAATCAGGGTCATAAGCTTATCCTCTAAATGCTATGAACAACTCAAGGGTGTAGATGCTATGAACAACTTAAGGGTGTGGATGATATGAACGACTTAAGGTCATGTGCTTAGGGCTCTAGATGTTACGAAGATCTAAGGGCTATGGATGACATGAACAACTCAAGTTCGTGAGCTCAAAGCTCTAGATGCTATAAACCACTCAAGATTGTCCATGATATGAACAACTCCGGGTAGTGAGCTCAGGGCTCTAAATGCTACAAAAACTAGCAACTATGGATGAAAATAACGATTTCTGGTCGTCATCTTAAGGCTTCATATGCTATGAACAGCTTGTGGTTGTGGATAACATGAACAACTCTGAGTCATGAGATTAGGGTTCTAGATGCGATGAACAACTCATGGCTATTGCCTACAGTTTTCTTAGCTTCCAAATCATGTGCCAAACTTAGCTTAGCTAGCTAAGTACCAGAGGAAGGCTGACTTAGCAACTTCAAGCAGGAAGAGTTGTCTAAGTGCCACACATGAGCTTAGGAAAGGCCTAAGTCCATGATATTTGGTATTAAAGCACGACTACAAAGCGGGCATAGTGAAGGAAGCATGTTGGCCTCTAACGTTGAGGAGGCTAGTGAGTAAGCGTAAGGGAGAGAGACCGAGCCTATTACATATGGCAAGGGTAGGAAGGATAAGCCTCGTGATGCCATTGCCAACATGGAGGCAAGGCTAGCCATGGTAGACACTCGGTAGGGATTAAACTTGATCAAGCAGGGCATGGAGAAGGGTATGATGGATCTTAGGGAGTTCCCTATTCAAGACCTTCGTGAGGGGATACTAGTCTCTTAGGTTCAACCAATGTCACACAAGGATTTTATGTCCTTCTAAGAAAAGGTCTTGAGCATGCTTACTAGCATGGAGTCAAGGATGGAGGCCTTGGCCACCCGAATGGAGTGTCAGGACCAAGAGGTTAGGTAGGAGTTAGCCATCTACAAGGTTGCTATGTCAGTATGGGTCATGGCCACATAAGAGGCATCTAGGGTGGAGATGCCAAATTCGTAGGGGTTTAGTGGCAAGCAGGATGCTAAGGAGTTGGATAACTTCTTATGGCACATAGAGTGATACTTCAAGGCTTTCGCACTGACTGACAAGGCAACTAATGTAAGGACTATGACCCTCTTCCTTACTGACACAACTAATCTATGGTGGCATCAGAGATTCTCTTATATGGAGAAAGGCATTTGCACCATAAAAACATAGGAGGAATTCAAGAAGGAGATCAAGAGGTAGTTCTATCACGAGGACATGGCTTACTTAGCTAGGAAAAACATGAGGCATCTCAAGCACACAGGCTCGATTTGTGACTATGTCAAGGAGTTTTCTTCGCTCATGCTTGAGATTCCAAACATGATTGCAAAGGAGTTATTATTCACCTTCATGGATAACCTATAAGGGTAGGCGCAATAGAAACTAAGATGTTGAGGTATTCAAGACTTATCCACTACAATGGCAGTAGTGTAGACCCTCAATTTTGTCCCTCGACACTGGCATTTATCCTTCGGGTGTCACATCCACCCATCGTTCGCATATGGCACCACTAGGGCCCCTTTTGGGCTTAGTTGGTGTCCGAGCCTCGTGTGGGTTTGTCTATGGTCCATTGTGGTGCATATGTGGTTCATTTTGGAGGGTCACCATGGCCATTTTCCTAGTCGTTCACATCATGCTATAGGAAGGAAGTGGGGTCATCCCGATGTTTTAGCTTAGTTGGAGTTTATAGGGGCAT
Source organism: Vitis riparia (assembly GCF_004353265.1). NCBI lineage: Eukaryota > Viridiplantae > Streptophyta > Magnoliopsida > Vitales > Vitaceae > Vitis > Vitis riparia. Next base: position 6,192,101 of record NC_048438.1, on the reverse strand, counting down.
ATTGAGGTTCGGAGCACTCAGGCTTGTTTTGATCGTATCTCCCTCATCCAAACTCAGAATCAAGAACCGTTTCTTTTTATGGATTCCTTATTCTTCCAGGAACATTTTTTAAAATTTTCAAAATTTTTTGCAACCGGTCGGCTGGTTGGCAGCCGGTTCAGCCGGTTCATCGAGTCAGCCGATGTAGAACACTGATTTTTGGTAATTGTTTTGATCATATCTCCCTCTTCCAAACTCGGAATCATGCACCATTTTTTTTCATGGATTCCTTACTCTTCTAGGAACATTCTGTCAAATTTTCAAAAAATTTTGCCATCGGTTCGACCGGTGGGCATCCGGTTCGTCCGGTTCAGCCGGTTCATTGAGTCAGCTGAGGTAAAACACTAATTCTAGTAATTTTGGGGCCCAAATCCTACATGGCTCAGGCCCGTAAGCTCCAGATTGGTTTTGGGAAATGTTGTGGGTCCATTTTGGGCCTTGGTTTGGGTTCCTTGCAGCCCACCACGAATCCATATGGATTCTTGGTGGTGAAGCAAGCTGAAAGCTAAAGGGAGTGAGCTGGCCTTGTAAGTTTAAGAGAAGTAATGAGGGGTGTGGTTCCCATGCTGATGAAGGGGATTTCGGTGCTGAAGGGGAAGGAACCTAGGAGGCTCAAATGTTGAGAGGGGTATGAGTATAAAAGGTGGGAAGAGAGGAGAGCAAAGGACCTTTTGGCATTTTCTGAGAGAGGGGAAATTTTGCTGGTGAGAGAAACAAAAAGGTCAGGAGCATCTTCTGAGTTGAGGGTGTGGGGAAAGCTTCAGCACTGTGGTTTCTTTGAAGAGGAGAATGACAGCATCTTAGTTTTGGGAGTCATCATTGGCATACACGGATCATATTTGGTGGAGATTCTGAGGTAAGCATGCTGAATTTTCTTTGCTGACAGTTTATCTTCCTCGTCTTCATATGTTTTTCTCCTTCCTCATCATCTTTTCTTCCCTTTGATATGAATATTGTATTGCTTGGGTGTGGATAACAAAGGCCACACATGATTTTTGTTGATTGGTTATGAATGGTTTAGGAACTTTCTAACTGAATTTGGGATTTTTTTTTATCAACCGGATGAACCGGTTGGGAACCGGTTCAGCCCCATAACTGGCTGCCTCTGTCAGCCATGGGGAACACCTGCCTTTCTTGGTCTGGTTCTCACTCATCCGGGCTCGGAATTGAGAACCGTTTCTTTTGTTTGCTTCCTTAATCACTTAGGAACTTTCTGACCAAATTTGGGTTTTTTTTATCAACCGGAGAAACCAGTTGGGAACCGGTTCAACCGGTTCAGGCCCATAACTGGCTGCCTCTGTCAACCATGAGGAACACCTGCCTTTCTTGGTCTGGTTCTCACTCATCCGGGCTCGGAATTGAGAACCGTTTCTTTTTTTTGCTTTCTTAATCACTTAGGAACTTTCTGACCAAATTTTGGATTTTTTATCAACCGGATGAACCAGTTGGGAACCGGTTCAACCGGTTCAGCCCCATAACTGGCTGCCTCTGTCAGCCATGAGGAACACCTGCCTTTCTTAGTCTGGTTCTCACTCATCCGGGCTCGGAATTGAGAACCGTTTCTTTTGTTTGCTTTCTTAATCACTTAGGAACTTTCTGACCAAATTTGGGATTTTTTATCAACTGGATGAACCAGTTGGGAACCAGTTCAACCGGTTCAGCCCCATAACTGGCTGCCTCTATCAACCAGGAGGAACACCTGCCTTTCTTGGTCTGGTTCTCACTCATCCGGGCTCGGAATTGAGAACCGTTTCTTTATTTTGCTTCCTTAATCACTTAGGAACTTACCAAATTTGGGATTTTTTATCAACCGGATGAACCAGTTGGGAACCGGTTCAACCGGTTCAGCACCATAACTGGCTGCCTCTGTCAGCCATGAGGAACACCTGTCTTTCTTGGTCCGGTTCTCACTCGTCCGGGCTCGGAATTGAGAACCGTTTCTTTTGTTTGAATCCTCACTCATTTAGGAGTTTTCTAGAAAAATTTGGGAATTCTTCTCAATAGGTTGTACCAGTTGAGAACTAGTTCAACCTGTTCTGCTGAAGGACTTTAGGTAGCCCTCGATTTTGGCATTTTTCGAGCCCTTATCCATTGGGGCTCAAACCCATTTGCTATAGGGCGCTTGTGAGCCATCTTGAAGGTTTAAGTCAGTGTTTGATTTCAGTTAGTATGGGCAATTTTGAAGTTATGGGTGGTGTGGTCTAGGTAAGTCTAGTTTGATTTGTATGACATTTGGGGAGTCCATTACCTTATCTCAACTAGCCTTTCTTCCTGTTTGGCATAAAATTTGGTGCTTGATTCTGAATACATGTTGCGTGGCTGACTCACCCTCTGCTGTAGCACATGGCTAGGGACCACAGGTACGCATTGTTGGTTTTGATTGTTGAATCATATGCATGCATGGTGCCTAATCCTGAATTTTTGTTACATGTTTATCTGTGTTTGGCTGACCTTTTATGCAGCGCATGGCTGGGTACCACAGGTACGCACCCATTGTTTTGGGTTGATTGAATTCATATGCATGCCAAATACCAATTAGGATTGTGTGATTCATGACATCTATTTAGCCTAGGGTTTCATCTTTGACCCATATGCTCCCACATACCCCACTTCATTAGTAGAGACCGAGTTCCGGGCCTAGAGGGGTGCTACCTCGCATGAGGTACCTTCCCAATGGGTAACCTGATCCCCAGACCCAGAATCTAGTTTTCCCAGACCGTTTTTTTTTTCCATACTGGGGTCATTAGGGGTTTTGGTTCTTACTTAATTTTCCCCATTTTAAAAATAAAAAGTAAGTGGCGACTCCATACAACACCGTTCCTCACCGGGGGCGGGTTTTTCAAAACTGGAGAACTCAACTTTTTCATTCCTTCTTTTCTTTTAATAGCGAGTCGCGTCGGTCCGATGGATCGGGTGAGGGTCCACAAGTAGCAGAGTTTTTAATAGATTATAAGAAGGGAGACTTCTCCAAGGTTGATTGTTCAAAGGATAGCCACGCCAAGGGTGGGAGAGACGAGGTTTCGAGGGACCATAATGCTCCTAGAATGGGATCAAGTAAGACACCTAACGTCCGAAAAGGAAAGGGTAAGGCGGAAAGGAAGGAGTTTAGGCCTAAAATCAAGTGCTTCATGTGTGACAACCCACATGGGGCATAGGATTGTCCAAAGAGGAAGGTGCTCAATGCCATGATCAAAGAGAGAGAATAAGATGATGAAGCACATATGGCCTCGATGCAGCTATTAGGTGCTCTCCAAGTCAACCAAAAGCTTAGTACACCTAAGACCTCCTAACTGGGGTGCAAGTAAATGAGGCAAAAGGGAAGCGAGCTGAGGTACCCCACCCACACATGGACAAGGTCACCAAGGGAAATGTAAACTTAATGTGAAAGAAGTAACACTCCAAGCAATGAAAGTGTAGGTGCATGCATCCATCCGAGGCCTCACGGAAGAAGAAGGTGAAGAACATCCTAGCTAAACAGGTCACTAGGAGACAAGGGGTCCCTTTTATGATAGAGTATCTAGTCTAATGGAAAGAAGAACCTAAGTGACAGGTAAGCTGGGAATAAGCGGATGCCATGAGAAAGTTTTGGAAACACATTAAGAGGTTTCAAGTTGAGATGACGACGAAGACGTTGACAGCGTGGGTGGGGGAGAGTGTTATGACCTGCTATAAATGATTCCCTCACCTAGGCTTATATAAGGGAGCAAGAAGGTTCTAGAATATTGGAGGAGCCTACATAGCTCAAAAAGTGGGTAGAAGGTCCTAGAGAAGTGTGTAGAGATTTCTACACAACTCTAGAGAAGTAGAAACAAGTCTTGGAGCATTATAATGATTTCTAGAGTCTTTCATGTATATACTTGTACATAGGTAGTGTCTAAGGTAATCTTCAATGTTCTTGATTTGTAAGGAACCCTCCTAGGTTCCAAAGAGTTCCACAGGTGCCTACAAATAGGTGAGGGCCTTATTTGGCCAAGGCACTACCCAAACTACCCAAATCACATCCTAACCAAGCAAGTGAGCTTCCAAGCACTTGTAAAGCTTCCTTTGAAGGTAATAAATCTTTCATTCTTTAAGTCTTGCCTATGGTTTTCTTAGATTCCAAATTTTATGCCTAACTTATCTTGGCTAGCTAACCACCAGGGGAAGGCTGACTTAGCAACTTCAAGTGGGGTGAGTTGTCTAAGTGTTGCATGTGAGCTTAGGAAAGGCCTAAGTCGGTGACATTATGCTCTAGATGCTATGAACAAGTTAAGGTTGTGTATGACATGAACTAATCTGGTTAGCGAGCTGAGGGTTCTAAATGCTATGAACATTTCAAGGTTGTGGATGACATAAACAACTCTAGGTTGTGAGCTTAAGGCAATTAATGCTATGAATAACTCAAGGTTGTGGATGATATGAACGACTCGAGGACGTGAGCTTAGGGCTCTAGATGCTTTGAACAACTCAGGGTTGTGGGTGATATGAACGATTTTAAGAAGTGAGCTTAGGGATCTAGATGTTATGAATAAGACAGGGCTATTGATGACATGAATGACTACGAGTCGTGAGCTTAGGGCTCTAGATGTTATAAATAGCTCAGGGTTGTGGATGACATGAACGACTCTCAGTCATGAGCTTAAGGCTCTAGCAATTATGAACAACTCAAGGTTGTGGATGACATGAACGACTCTGGGTGGTGAGTTCAACACTCAAGATGCTATGAAGAGCTCAAGGATCTAAATGATCTAAGCAACTCCAAGTTGTGAGCTCAGCGTTTTAGACGCTATGAAGAGCTCAAGACTATAGATGACATGATTGACCTCAGGTTGTGAGCTCAACGCTCTACATGGTATGAACAACACAGGGTTGTGGATGATATGAATAACTACTGGTCGTGAGCTGATGGCGCTAGATGCTATTAACAACTTAGGGTTAGGCATGACATGAATGACTTTGAGTCATGAGCTCAAAGCTCTAAATGCTATAAAAAGCTCAGAGCAGTGGATAATATGAACTATATCTCATGAGGTCACAACTCTACATTTTGTGAACAACTCATGACTATGGATGACATGAACGAGTCTAGGTTATCAGTTGAGCGCTCTAGGTCCTATGAACAGCTCAAGGTTGTGGGTGAGATAAACATCTTTGGGTCGTGAGCTCAAGGCTCCAAATGATATAAATAGCTCAAGGTTGGGGATGACATGAATGATTCGGGGTCGTGTGCTTAAGGCTCTAGATGACACGCACATCTCAAGGTTGTGGATGACATGAACAACTCCGGGTCTTAAGCTCAAGGGTCTTAATGCCATAAATAGCTCAGGGCTGTAAATCACATGAATTACTATGGATCATGAGCTCAAGGTTCTAGATGTTATGAACAGCTCAAGGTTGTGACTGACATGAATAAGTCGGGATCATGAGCCCTAGGCAATAAATGCTATAAAAAGCTCACGACTGTGACTGATATGAATAACTTGGGGTTGTCATCTTAAGGATCTCGATGCTATGAACAATTTAAGGTTATAAATGACATGAACTATAACAGATCGTGAGCTTAGGGTTCTAGATGCTATGAATAACTCATGATTATAGATGATATGAACAACTTCAAGTCGTCAATTGAGCGCTCTAGATCGTATCAACAACTCAGGTTTGTGGATGACATGAACATCTCTAGGTCATGAGCTCAGGGCTCTAGTAGCTATGAATATCTTAGAGCTAAGGATGATATAAACGACTCTAGGCAGTGAGCTCAACACTCTAGGTGCTATGAACAACTCAGGGTTATAGATGACATGATGACTCTGGGTCGTGAGATCAATTCTCTAGATATTACGAACAACTCAGTATTATGGATGACATGAATGACTCCAAGTCATGAGCTTAAGGCTATAGTTTCTATGAACAACTTAGGGTTGTGGATGATATGAATGAATCGAGGTTGTGAGATTAGCGCTCTAGATGCTATCAACAACTCAAGGTTGTGGATGACATGAACAACTCCAAGTCATGAGCTCTTGGCTCTAAATACTATGAACAGCTTAAAGTTGTGGATGATATGAATGAATCTAGGTCTTGAGCTAAGCACTCATGATGTTATGAATAACTTAGGGTTGCGGATGATATGAACGACTCTGGGTTTGAGCTCATGGCTCTAAATTCTATGAACAACGCAGGGTTGTAGATGACATGAACGACTCCGGGTCATGACCTAATCACTCTTGATGCTATGAACAGCTTAAGGCTGTGGATAACATGAACGACTCCAAGTTGTGAGCTTAGGGCTCTAAATGTTATAAACAGCTCAAGGTTGTGGATGATATAAACAACTCGGTGTCGTGAGCTCTAGTCAATAAATGTTATGAACAACTCAAGGTTATGGCTAATATGAATGACTCGAGGTCGTGAGCTTAGGGTTCTAAATGTTATGAACAGCTCAGGGTTGTGGATGACATGAATGACTCAGGGTCGTTAGCATTAGGCTCTTAATACTATGAACAGCTCAATGCTCTCTATGACATGAATGACTCTGGGTCATGAGCTTAAGGTTATAAATTCTATGAACACCTTAGGGTTATGGATGATATGAACGACTCGGAGTCGTGAGCTCAGGGCTCTAGATGTTACGAGCAACTCAAGGTTGTGGATGACATGAATGACTCAGGGTCGTGAGCACAAGGCTCTTAATGCTATGAATAGTTCATCACTCTTTATGACATGAATGACTCTGGGTCATGAGATCAGGGCCCTAGATGCTATGAACAACTTAAGGGTGTGGATGATGTTGGAACCTCGGATTACTCTGTTCCCATGCCCTGGATCATGTATGGTGCATGCAAATCTATCCTAGGCTCTCTAAATCTATCATAACATATTAATAGGTATTCAAAAATAATAAGCATACCATAGAAAACATAGATCTAGAAAATAAAGTCACATACCTTTGATCTGAATATTCCCAAATTGATTCCAATCAACGTAGATAACCTCAAAGTCATTGTAGATCTCGTAAACACCATGATCTTCCACCTAATGACTCTTCCTTATGTCTAAGCACTGAGATGGTGGAGATCTCAAGGGTGGAGGCTAGGGTTTTCTCTCTAGATGGAAGGGGAGAATGGCAAGATTTTTTAAACCCTAACTGTAGACCCTCAATTTTGTCCCTTTAGCACATGCCTTTAAGTTCGTTTTCAGTGCTCCACAGTAGTTCCTTGGTGGCCCAGTACTACTCACCACTTACCTTTTTCTGAGTCACTTTTGAGACTTTGGTTGAGGGATTATTTGATCCCTTATTGTGACCCTTGGCAGCCCTAACTTAGACTTAGGCTTTTCTTGTTTTTTTAGGATAGCTTTTAGATACACTTGGCCCATTAGGCACCACCCTAGGCCCACTTAGTCTCATCATAGGCCGTTTAGGCACACTTGGCCCATTTGGACATTTTTAGCGTGACTTGTATGACTTGCATGGTTACATGGCTTTTGGGCTCGACTTTTGTTTATTGGTTTATTTTTATTTTCTTTTATTTTATTTTTTTATTTTATTTTATTATTATTATTATTATTATTTTAGTTTTAGTTTTATGATTATCATTCACTTTTTATTGGTTATCTTCCTCTTTATGTTATTTTCCTTAACTTATTTATTATTTATTTTTATTTATTTATTTATTTATTTTTACCGTTTCCTAATTTATTTACTTGCTTATCCGTTCATTCAATTATTTAACTTCAAGAATTTCATGTTTTTGCAAGGAAACTTACCATTGGAGTTTAAGGAAGGTGGGACTCTCCTTGGAAGGTTTTGGAGGGGAATTTGAAATTGGGAAGATTGCTTTTGATTGGAAGATTTAAAAAAAGAAGAGAAGAAGAAAGGAAGGAGGAGAATTTTCCTTTTTGGAAACAAATTTAGGTCTTGAGGGGATATATATACGTGAGAGAGGAAAGAAAAAAGGAGTCTTTTTTTTTATTGTGGGAGGAGATTCGTTTTGGTGAGGAGCACGTATTGGAGTCTAAAGAGGGAGGAGGAAGAAGAAAGAACAAGCAAAAAGAGGATTTTTATCTGGGAATTGTCTCCAGAAGGAAGAGGAAAGATAGCCAGAAGCCGAGCCATTGCAACCAAAGCTGTCCAGCTATTGGTGCGTGGGATCAGTTCGTTTGTACAGGGTGCCGTTCTGAAAAAGTGGGTTTGAGTACGACTCACCTGTTCAAAGTGGTTCAGTTTACATGTATGCAGGAATTGGGTGGTTTGGCTGCTGGCTAATGGATATTTTCATCAGTTCGTGAGCTAGGTTTGATGTGTCAAATTGAAGTGGTCAGCGTATGTGTTAAGATGGGATACTTTACTTTTGCTCAGAAGCTGTTTGATAAAATGCCCCACAAAAACCCTGTTACATGGAACTTAATGGTTTCGGGATATGCGTAATGTGGGTAGTCAAAGACATTGAGTTTGATCAATTTGACAAAAATACAGGGCGTCATCTTAGAGGGATGAATTTCTGGGGCATCCATCTTGCTACTCTTGTATCCGTCTTCCTGTGATTTTGATGATGGTCAGTTTGGTTTGGGAAACATGGGGGGTGACTCTGAGATTCAATATGAAGTTGCTACGAATGGAGTGAGCCTAGAATCAAGAAAGAACTCAATTGGTTTGGCAAACACTTAAGATAACAATGTGGATGAGTTACTCAATCTAAATGTTAAAATGGAGACTGAACGAGTTGCAACATAATTACCTGGACCTAGTGCAGCACCTACGACAGTCAATGGACATCCATCAGCAGTCTAATCTTCTCAATCATTGGTGCTGAATTTTTTTCTGGTGCTTGTGAATCCAATTCGAAGCCTTACCAAGGTCAGAAAATGCGTCACGGAGAAGCTAAACAACATCAGGAGAAAATCTGGTTTGTATGCCTCCCCATAGGCATGTGACATGACAGGAGGGTCCGGCTGAAGATAAGATGCACAATGATGTCCATGTTCATGTGAAGGATCTAGAGATGTCAGCAAAGGAAGATAAATCGGAAAGAGCCCATCCCAGAAAACGAATGAACCTGAAAAGAATCGATCGAATCAGAAGTCATTTGTCAAGAAGAGCGTGGAGGTTCTGAAGTCACTGGCAGTACAAAGGATTCCCATAACTTTGTTATGGAAAATCTGCTAATAAGGGACATAGGATGGTTCAATCAATTTTGACCTCCTTTATAGCTACTAGAAAATTGCATTACAATCAATAAGAATCCCACTTCACCTAAGGAAACTGATGATGGGCCCTGCGTATCGAAATTCAAGAGAGTCATTCAGATTCTTCAATTACCCTACTGCCATATTTTCAAATCTGCACATCCTTGCACCATGCAAGGCGGTTATTTCAGTCCCAGTTTCAAGAGTAAACGGATGTAGTATTTCCAGTACCTCCAATAGTGATTCAAGCTCTTCATCAAGCGATTCAGGCTCAGGCACTTCTTCAAACGGTAAATCAGAATGTGATTCCTCAATTTCGGTAATGGCCCTGCTGAAGATAGCTAATGTGGTCTTGTAATGAGAACTCCCTGCTCCGTATAAGAGGAAGGTCTTGATTCAAGGTAGAAAGATGCATGGTTCAATCAGTGACTAAGAGATACTTGGTTTTCGAAACGGCTAGGTCCAGACTTTGCAGCTGTCGATAGAGATGTTCTGGCCAGAATTGCATATTCTAAATTGTTTGATTGGGTTGAGGGCAAGACAATTTGTTCTCCTTATGACAGATAGATTGCATTCGAAGATGGATGATCTTTTATAGACTGTGAATTCTGCCATTGACCTCCATAACAAGATGATTAAAAATGTGTACCTGATATTAAAACAGAAATGAACTGGTCAGTCCCAGAGATTGAAGGTAACTTAGCTGAGCAAATTGAAGATGCTGGAAACTGCACTCTAGGGGGGAGGCTGCAAGACAAGCTCAGGTAAAAGCTGATGAAATTGCAAAGCTGATGAAAGAAAATGAGCAGCTAAAAATTATAAATGAGGATTTGAAGAGAAAATCCAATGCAGCAGAAACTGAGTCTCTACGAGAAAAGCAAGCTGCTCCAGAATTTCAGATTGAGAAGTCAAGGGCACAGATTAGAGAGTTTGAAGAAGAGAAGAAATGATTGACAACCAAACTACAGGTGGAAGAGAATAAGGTGGAGAGTATTAAAAAGAGCAAGTGACGAGCAACACAAGTCGAAGCTGCGTTCGTAAGTCAAGGGTTGCAGGGTATCAGTACTTCAGAATTTCATATTGGAGTTCTTCAGAATAAAGTCTTTGCTGGAACTCAAAATGATTGAAGTCAGGATACTGTCATTATTATTGACACCAGTAAGTGAGAAGTCGGAGGTGAAACAACCATCTGTGGATTGAAACACTGCATTAGACTTCAGTTTTGTCCATGTAAATGGTTAAAAGAAGCAAGCCGAATTTGTCATTTATGCAGACCTAACCGTGAAGCCAAAGTTACTACTGTAGAAGGTCAGTACCAGATTGGAATCTACACCGTACGTCAAATTCAATGTGGTGAGGAGATCATCTTGGATTATAACTCAGTCACGGAGAGTAAGGAAGAGTACGAAGTTTCCGTTTGTTTGTGTGGCAGCCAGGTTCGTCGAATGAGCTATTTGAATCTAATAGGTGAAGGGATATTTCAAAAAGTATTGAAAGGGTGTCATGGAATTCTAGATCGGTATCGATTGATGTATCAGCTGTTGAAGAAGCTATTGCAAGAGAAGCAGCGGTTGCTGGTGATCTACCATTGACCTTTGATCTCCGCCTTAGTTTGGCAAAGAAAGGACATGGTCCCATTTGGGACTTATGTGCTGCTATAGCAAGGGGTCCTGCCCTTGAAAACATGGATATAAATCCTCGAAAGCAGCAACTAGGTTTTGCCTTAAGTCATTGTGATGAGGAATCCATTGGTGAACTGCTACATGCCTGGAAAGATCTAGATACGCAAGGCCAGTGTGGGACATTGATGATGTCGACAGGGACAAATCCCCCCAATTTCTCAATTCAAGGTTCTTCTGTTATCTCACTTCCAGTTCACAGTATTCAAGATATTGTTAATCTAAGAGATTGCTCTATACTAGTTGAAGGGGTTGACAATGTTGATCAAGAAAATCATTTCAATGACATAAAAAACCATGCTTTCTGTTGTTGCTAAAAATCCACCCTTGGAAAATGGGACTGATTGAGAATCTCTTCTGAGAGAGAATTGGAAATCTTTGTCTTTTGTAGCATTACAGCTTCCATGGTTGCTTGAATTGAGTAGGAAAACAGATTTCTGGTGATGGTCATCCATAATTTACTAAATTTATGAGAAATCACAAAAGGAAAAAAAATTATAAGGACGTCATTGCAAGCAATATCATGTATGTTGTTAAACAATACCCAAAATTTCTGAGGGCCCATTGGAAATTCTCGAAAACTGTTGTGAATAAGTTATTTGAGTTCATGCACGAAACACATCCAGATGCTCAGGACATGGCCCGCGATACATTCTTGAAAACTGTCCAGAAGTGCAAACGTAAATTTGTTATTGTACAGGTTGGTGAGAATGAACCATTTGTATCCGAATTATTATCAAGCCTTCCATCAACCATAGCAGATCTTGAGCCTTACCAGATCCATACTTTTTATAGATCTGTTGGTCATATGATCCAAGCAGAATCTGATCCCCAGAAGAAGGATGAGTGTCTACAGAAGTTGATGGAACTCTCAAATCAGAAATGGGCTGAAATTGTTGGACAGGCACGCCAAAGTGTTGATTTCCTGAAGGATCAAGATGTGATCCGGACTATGCTTAATATATTGTAAACAAATGCAAGTGTTGCCACTTCACTTGGAACATATTTCTTATCACAAATTACACTGATATTTTTGGACATGCTTAACGTATGCAGAATGTACAGTGAGCTTATATCAAATAGCATTGCTGAAGGAAGGCCCTTTGCCTCTAAAACGTCCTACATAAAGCTTTTGCCGTCAGTTAAGGGAGAGACCCTCAAGCTCACTGAGATATTTTTTTGGACAAGGCTGAAGATCAGTCATAAATTGGAAAGCAACTTGTTTCTCCAATGATGGATCCTGTTCTTGGTGACTACACAAGGAATGTACCTGATGCTAGGGAATCAGAAGTTCTGTCGCTCTTTGCGATATTATGCTTGTGTTATTGAAATTCTCTCGGCTTGTGCAGAGCCTAGGTCATTCTCCTGAAGATTCCATAGCTGAGCAGGTTCTATACTAGTCAACACTTCTTGTGAGAATGCAAGCTGGTGATGAATTCGGCCTTGATATCGCAAAGAGGATAGCTATGCAGCTTGAAGTGGGGGAAAAGAGGCTTTGCTGTAGAGCTTTGATAAGTTCAGTTGTAGTAAACATCAATAATGAACAGCTCGTCCAACTTTGCATCTTTCATGTGACTGCTCTAGTTAACAGAATATTAGAATGTCATGAAACTTGCTGATTATTTGTGGAAAATTCAGGGACTGAAGTTCTACTCAAGCTATTGCTTAGGCCTAATTTTGCCCAGTTTTCCGGAATGGTGCCTATTGCTCTATACGATACCCTGGTCTACAAAAAAGCATCCAGCATCACTTAGACACACTGGTTATTAGTAATCTATGAAACCGAACAGACTTTGTTTACAACTGATTGGTGGCAGAAGCAGAGTAAGAGAAGGGGGAAGGTATTGGCTTGTTTCCATGACCTTTAGCTCGACATACTTTGACAGATATCAGGCTCTTCGGGTAGCTCAGACTTTTTTAAAATCTTTGTGAGTGGGAAGAGTAAGACACACGACAAACTGGAGCTTCAAGATTGTATGATTAATTTCTGAAGACACTTGAGAAGCGGATGAATTTTGGCTTCAGCAAAAGAAAACTAAGAACTCGAAAATCGAGTTACAGCCAAATCAAATGCTATCAAGCATATTGACCTCAAAGCAATAGGGTTCAGGACAGCAAAAGGACTCTGTACCTGTGAAGATTGAAACTGATCTAGCTGCCTATCACATCAAGGGTATCCTTAGTTTGCTCTTGATGAATAAATAGGAAGCACATACAGACTTTATTTGTTTGTCCAGCTAAGAGACCAATTGATACAGAATTCTGGAACTGTTATGGAATTGGTAGAGCTTTTAATAGAAATACAGATCAAACACCATCATTAAAGATGAAAACCAAGTTCAGTACAGATTGTTTAAGACAGAAAGAAAATAGTCTCCATGTGTGACAGAAGTTAAGAACGGTATCTAAACATTCTTGCTCTCTATTGGAATTCCTCAGCAACAGCAGAATTTGAATCATGTATTCGAAGTAGTCAGGATGTTTCTTCAAGCAATGAAGTCTCCACACAGGATACTGAAAGTAATGAAGCAGTCATTGACCAGCAATAATTGATAGATGCCGAAAATCTTCAGTTTCAGATGGAGTTGTTATCTTTAGTTGATTCCATAACTACAGAGAATGCGGAATATGCCACAGTCACCTGTCCATCAAACTTAGAGACAATTTTCTCACCTGTTCTTGAACCTGTTGACGTTCACAATGAACTAAATATTCTCAACAGCACAGGAAGCTTCAATAAACCTAATTTGGCACAGTCAATAGCTAATGACAGTGATGATAACAGCAGAAGCTCACTTAACTATCAAACTTGCAATGTAACAGATTTTTATATTTCTGATGTGATTGTTGCAGACCTGCCCTTTGATAGAAACTCCATCTCAAAACCTTCAAACTCATCCACTACAGACCAGAATGTGAAAGAAATCGTTCGAAGCTGGCATTGGCATTGGATGAACACACTCGGAGATAAATTTGAGAGCTGCCCAGATGGCCTCCAATCTTGAAGATCTGAAAAAGAATTTCACTTCTGAATGGGAAAAGGGAGAAGAGAGTATGAAGCAAACTTCGGTTTCCTTTGAGCCAGAGGATAGAAAGGATAAATTCAGATCAAGGCAAGTGTTGAAAGAGTGGGTTGAAAATGGTAAGAAAGTGGAAGCAGTCCAGCCAGCTACATTAGAAAGGGAAGAGGAATTTAAGAAAAGATATGAAAGCTGGGACGATCTAGAGGTCTTTGAGTTTCATTATGGTTCTCATCATCCTAGTGCTGGAATTGCCCCATCCTATCTGTTGCGCTTGCCACCATTCAGTGCAGAGAACCAAAAATCACAGGGTGGTCAGTTTGACCATGCTGATTGCATTTTCAATCATGGTTAAGTGCAGTTGGGAAGGGTAACACATCAGATGCGAAGGAACTAATTCCAGAATTCTTCTATATGCCAGAGTTCTTGGAAAGTTGTTTCAACCTTGACCTGGGAGAAAAACAATCAAGGAAAAAGGTTGGTGAAGTTGTGTTACTTTCCTGGGCCAAAGGCAGTGCCAGAAAGTTTGTCAGGAAGCATGGTCTTCAATCTTTAGTCAGATCATGCACAAGTTCTTCGTATAGCAGAAAGGAGAAGCTAAACCCTCTAAGGCGGAACCCCTCGCATGCCAGACATACCACGAGCTTGTTGTTTTAATTTATGACTCAGTTGAAGTTGTTAATCAGCTTGAACCATAATAGCAGTGGGGGTCCATGAGACGACTCACCATCCCAACAACATAGTAGATATATATAGTCTTGTACACATCGTAGCATACATTAGACACCCAACAACACTAAAATAGGGAACATTAGTTATTTGTTTCTTTTCTTTTGGAGTCTTTGAACCCATTTCTTTACTTAGGTTTTCACCTCTTGTAAATGGAGTGTCGATGGGATTGCAATCTTGCATATTAAATCATTCAAGGATATTCTTAATAAAGTGCTCTTGTAAAGAGTCACTTGTTTGTGACAACGATCACTATGGATCTTTACTCCAAGTATGTAAAATGTTTCTCCCATATCTTTCATCTCAAAAGTAGATGACAACCATATTTAAATGGTTTATACAAACTCCAAATCATTTCTAGCTATAAGTATATCATCCCTGTATAAAGATAATAACAAATATTCATATTTATTTTGCTTAATATAAACACAATAGTCCTCATCAATCATTGTGAAAACATACGAAGTTATTGCACAATGAAATCTTAATTTCCATTGTCTAGATGATTGTTTAAGTCCATAAATCAATCAATTTAACTTGCACACTTTGTGCTATTGGCCTTGGATAATGAAATCCACTAGTTGTTCCATATAGATTTCTTCATTCAGCTCTCCATGAAGGAAAGTTTTCTTAACATCCATTTAGTGTAGCTCTAAATATATATGAGCTACTATAGCTAGAATGAGGCGAGTTGAGGCAAACCTAACTACTAGATAGATGGTTTCCACATTGTCTATACCCTCTTGTTGGGTATACCCTTTAGCCACTAATCAAGCTTTATAATTTTCAATGGATCCATTTGCCTTTCGTTTTATTTTAAGAACCTATTCGTTCACAATAGCTTTACAATTTGAAGGCAGATCAACCAAGCCCTAGACTTGATTCTTTCGCATTGACTCCAATTCCACTTTCATTGTTTTTATCCATTCATCCTTAGTTAGACAAGTAAGAGTCTCTTGAACTAACTTAGGCTTAGCATCATCATATTTAGTGACAATATAAACTTCCCCTTCAATCTCAAATCGTCATCGAGGAATAATTATCGTGAACTTTTTCTCAACATCGACACTTTTACTATACTTGCTACAAGTACTAGTTCACTCCCACTTGATTCAAGCATCAATTTCTATTTGGGTATGGATCTTATATCAGGATCAATCATTTCATAAAGATCTAAATCCCTATCAATCTCACCTGTATGTGGGAAATCGTCCTCTAAGAAAGTGACATCTCGTGATTCTAATTCAGTTACTATTCCATCTTCATGCTCACCTATGAACACATACCCTTTGGAGTGTTCACTGTATCTTATAAAGATACATTTCCTTCCTCTATGACCTAATTTTCTATATTTATGAGAAAGATTGTGAACATAATCCACTAACCTCCGAGGTTGCAAATTGCTAGGATCAAGCTTTCGGTTATTCCATAACTCATATGGAGTAAATGAAACAAACTTTAAGGGGTACTTGGTTAAGTACATGAGAAGTAGTCAACAATTCATCTCCCCAATATGCAATAGGAGGATAGGATTAAGCCACCATTGATCTAACCATGTGTAACAACATTCTATTCCTCCTCTTAGCAACAACATTTTGTCATGGAGTCCTTGGAATAGTCTATTGTGTACCAATACCCTTTTCATCACATAAGTCTTTAAATTGTTCTGAAGATATTCTCTACCTCGGTATGTTCTTTATGTTTTAATCTTTTTATCCAACTGATTCTCAACTAAATTAATGTAGCGTCTGAAGCAATCTAATACTTCTCACTTATGAGAAATCAAATAACATGACCATAACGAGTAAAGTCATCTATAAATGTGATGAAACGCAAGGCGTCATGCCTTGCTCTAACACTCATAGGAACACAAATGTCAAAATGGATCAATTGCAATGGTATTTCAACTCTAGTTCCTTTTCTAAATGGTTTTCTTGTTGTCTTACCAGCTAGGCAATATTCACAAGTTGACATATCAATTTTAGTGAATTGACCTAGTAGATTTTCTCTAACTAGTCTATTCATTCTTTCTTGTCCAATATGCCCAAGTCTAACATGTCATATGATCACATTATCACATGTATTTCTAGAAGTAGTCATCAATGAATAATAACTATCATTAGTATTAGACAATACACAATTATCAATGTCAAGAACCATAAAAACGTTCAAAACAAATCTAGAACCATAGTATGTTGTTCCTAAATACAACTTCATTACCGAATCATGAAAATTCAAATTGAAACCTAACCCAAGAAGGACTAACATAGAGACCAAATTTTGTCGAATATCTGAAGCATAAAGAATATCATGTAAGAATAGGGTACATCCTCTACGCAACTTCAATTTACATGTTCTAATACCCTTGACCTCAACTTTAAAGTTGTTTCCTACGTAGATTCATCTTGTACCGAAACTAATTCATCGAAACTTTACATATGCTCCTTGGTCTCTAGCTATATGGTTAGTGGGAACTCAATCTAGTTTGACTGAGTGCACTCACGAGTAAAGTGACCTTAGTTGCCACAATTATAGCATTTGAACTTGCTCTTATCCTTCTTAGCACACTTAAACTTCTTGCATGTCTCAATTTTTTCTTTCTTTGAAGCATCATCAGATCTCTTATTCTTCTTAAAGAATTTTTTATTACGCTTAAAGCCATAAGTTTTTGCGAGAACTGGATTCAGCTACATGAGCTTGTTCATTAGGCTTGGCAACCATAAGTCGCTTAACTTCCAATTCAACATGGCAAACTATATCATCAAAGGTCTTAACACTCTTATCATGTGTCATATTCACCACCATATGTTCACAGCTCTTTGGTAGAGATTTGATGACCGCCTCAACTTGTTGCTCATCAGTGAAGACATGTCCAGATGTCTTAAGCTTTCTTATCATTCTTTTCATCTCCTTGAGATGTTGTTTCATTGTATGGTTTGATCACATCTTGTAATTTTCAAATTTCAATACAAGTTCTCTCAACTTAGTAGCTGAAAGTTCACCATACTTTTCCTTTAGAGCTTGCCACATTTCATGAGCAGTTTGGTAAACCTCTTACTCAATCAAGAGATCATCTTATATACAGTTTAACAATACAATGTGAGTTAAAGAACTCTTTTTCTTCCAGACCATATAAGCCTCTTGATCTCTTTTATGCTAAGCAGAGTTTCCTTGTTAAGGTTCTTACATGACATGATTCAATGTATTAAGAGTCTCTCGCTCTTCAAGGAAATACTGAACTTTGCGATACCAAATCTTGTAATTATCATCATTTAGTTTCTCACCTTTGTTTAATTATACTATGATGTTCCTAATTGTAGTCAATACATTCAACTACTTAGAGATATTACACAATCTTATTAATCGGTACTTTTATGGATATTGATACTTTTACTTGTTCTAATCATCTTCTAATGTGTAATAAACTTAAATTTCAATAGAAACGAAAGTTCACTATGTTCCCAATCAGCTCCTGTATACAATTTTAATTATTACAAATTAGAAATAATAATCTATGCAAGTATTTCTAATTTTAGGCAAGAAATTACTTAAATTTCTTTTTAGCCTAAAACCTCCCACTCCATAAAAAATATATATATTCTACAACTAGCATGTATCAATAACATATACAAAAGAATTGAAGACATGCATGTACATAAAAGACATACTCATCTATCAAACGATAAATATTCATGTCATATCTTGCATATAAGATATTTACATTTCATGTACAAAGCATAAAAAAGTAACATGTAGAAAAAGAACTAATCTTCTCTTTTAATGTTAAAAGGAACAACAATATTAGGATTATTCACAATAGTCTTCCATAACTCTAGATGTTGTTTTAAATAACCAATCTTTTATGAAAAAAAAAAAAAAATCTAGCCTAGTTGGTAGAGTACAAGACCCTTATACCTATGGTCAAGTGATCAAGCCTCTTTATGGGCAATCCCTTCTCCCTTTTTATTCTTTTACTGAGTAACGAATACTCATATTTAAGACCCTCCTTTTTTTTATAGTCTAATTATATTTGAACAAATCAATACAATTTGACTTCAACTCAAAATTTTTATCTCTCAAAAAAATTTGACATAGGAATGAGGGCACCAAAGCTCAAACTTGGGCCTCAAACTTGGTCTCAAGGGAGCATGAGAAAGGTTCTAACCAACAACACTAATTCAACTTTAATGTTAATAAGTAGATTAAAACATATTTAACTTTTGTATTATTATTACTTTTTTTTTTAAAAATCCCAGAAGAAATATTCCACTTTATTTGTCTTGGAGAAGGGTTTTTCTAGAACCATAACCAGAAATTGATGCTCTTGTCTTTTCCCTTTTTTTTTTTTATTGTCCATTTGAATTTTGTCCAAGACTCCTGGAGTGGGTGCACTTTGCACGTATTTTTTCTCCAAGTGGCTCTTATCTTTTCCTTTTTTAGTTTATTTATTTATTTTTTTGTAGAATAGAATCAAACAAAAAAAAAATTCAGGAATTGTGTTTTTCTGGAACCATAACCAAAAAACATTTTTTTTTCTGCTTATTTCTTTTTCAAAGAAAACAAAAACACTCTTCTTCTTTTGAAACGGAGAAAAAACAAATAAATAAATAAATAAAATCTAGAAAACAACCTATTAGGGCTCTAATACCAATGATGAATAATAAGATTTCTGATTACCATCTGAAATGCTCAAGATCCAGATTGGTTGTTTCACTAGCCAAATTTTTCGCCTCAAGTCATGAATGGAACTATGAATATGAGAACCATTTGTTTCTCACAGCACAAGAACCTTAACATTCGTTTCATGGAGAAAACTAGGAATAACTTCAAGAAATGACCTTTTTGTTTTTTTTAGAAGAATTATATTCTTAGTCTTTTGTTTCTCGAAAAGAGGAGAAAACATATTTCTTTTATTTGTCATTTTCAGGGAGAAATGAGCCAAAATATCTCTCTCTGGTTTTTCAGGAGAGGATTATCACCGAGAGAGTTTTCACTCAGAGAGATGATTAAAAAAAACTTTTTTATTTATATTTATTTTTAATAGTGGCAGTTTCTGGGTAGTTTTAAAACTCTCAAAAACCGCTTCCCCATTTTCTCATTTATTTGGGTCGGGTTGGGTCAACCCACTTAGGCACCCAAACCCAACTCCAACAATTTTCTATTTTTAAAAATTAATATATATATATATTTTTTTAAGTTGTCCACCAAACAGGCTCTTTTTCTCTTAGGTTTGATGTTTGTATTTATTAAGTACTACAAATTTGAAAGTCCTTGCACTTGAGCAACTTGATACAAAATATATAATTTGCAATGCTCGTTGAGCACTAGCAGTGTGGTGGAACAAATATGCTATGTAAATAGGGTGGCAATTTCATTTAGTAATCATAGTCTCGTGAGTGGCTTTTCGTCACTTTGACATGGAAATGAGAACATTATTTCAAATTAAATTGCTAGCATTTTTATGCATTTCTTCCATTTGTTTGCTATTCAAAGTGGAAGAGCCGTTAAGTGGTTTGTAGATCCACAGAATGGCCCTTCCGGATAACTTCTTGTTTTTGAAACAAAGTAATAATTTTTAAAGGGTGACATATATTTTATTATTAAAAATGAAATAGATTTCTAAAATCCTAAAAATAGAATATGAGAATCACCATTTTCCAATTTTCATATTAAATTCTTCTAAAGTCATAAACTATATAATAAAATTAGCCACATAAATACATATTTTCTTATTAAAAATAGTTTTTGACTCCTTAAAATCAAATTCATACTAGGGCTTAATAAGACATAATCACTCAACTTAAGTCGTTAATATGTCTATTATGACAACTACTTAATTTTGATTTTAGTTGACAAGTTTGTCAAAAGAAGTCAAAATTACAGTTAATAGTATTACAAAAGTCTTATTTTATATGTGAAATAACTTTTTCCATAAGTTAGAACAAGGTTTATACAATTAATTTTGATATGAAGCATTCTCCAAGCAGATGTAAAATCTATTATATAAAATACCAACTTAATAATTCAATTTAAATCCACAATTAATTTAAAAGATAACAAGTAAAAATAAATTATTTTTTTCTAAATCAAAAATAGTTTCTTCTTGTTGATACCCAAAACCCTCGGACTTCTCATCTACTAATTTGCAAAGTCATTACTTAGTACTAATGAAAGTAAATCAGTTAAATAATAATTAAAAAAAAATTCAAAATTAGTTTTGCTAAGGGATGATGCTAAATAAATTTTTAAGCATAAAAATTTCCCATTTTACCCAAACCCTCCTAAATTAAATTAGTTTCAGAGCTGTGGCACTGGAAATTGCATGTGGGAGGACTTACAGGGATGGTGATCTTCTTCTGCCACTGGTTAGATGGGTCTGCAAGCCCTACCAAACAGGAAATATTCTTGGTGGAGCGGAGGTTGGATATTATGGGAGACAAATGGAATGCTCGACGATGGGGGGTGCACTCCACCCCATTTTGACAAGGAAAGGCGAAGGCAGAAGAGGTAATTCAGGTTCTTAGGCTTGGAGCACCATCACCAGAGCTCCCTCAAAGGATGCCTGCTCCTCTTTTTCATCCACCCCAACCTCCTGTTAATATAAAAAAAAACATGGTCCTCCCACTGCACAAGGGAATTTATTAAATGCATACACTTTCATTAAAAGCACTTCAAATAAAAAGTGTTTTCTCATAACATGTTTTTAGAATAATCACTATTAAGTGTTTCCTCATAAAATATTATAATTGATTTTTCAATATTATAAATGATTTTTCATATTTTTAAAATAATTTTGTAAATTTTTTTAAAACATATATTTTAGGCTAAAAACACTTCCTATAATTACTACTAAATGAACTCTTAGAATCCGTTTGATAGTGATTCTTAAAAGTATTTATAACATTTCTAACACTTTAAATTTTTATCAAAAAAAATTGATTTTTATTACTAAAAAGCTAAAAACGCTTTTTATAATCACAATGGTTAGCTTTTCTGCGCATGGTTAGAAGCAGAATTTCTGAAATCAGCACCAAAACAACCATATAATCGAGATTGAGGGGACGCATAACATGGCCAGAAAGGATTTAGAGCAAGTAACTACATTTAATATGTTCCAGTACTTACTCAAATGTGTTCCGAGAAATAAATCTAAAGCAAGTCCCATCTGCTATTAGAATGAGATCAAAAGGGGAGATTTCCCCCCTCCAATCGGAGTCATGAGGGAGGAAATTTGGGGGTGGAAGCATGAAAGGAAAGAAGAGTTCTTTCAAAGGACACGTGCTCATCTGCTAGTTCTTTATCTTCACACACATACAAAGGAGGAAGGTTCAAAAGAGAGGCTGCAAATCAAAGCACCGTACAATTCAGTGGAAAGATTTCTGAAAATAGCAGCCAGAACCCAACAGATATGGCAAGCTGACATCCACATCGCAACCAAGTGGTGCGAAAAATCCCAAGGGACTAGATCACAGATCTCATAATGGAGTGCAATAATGATATCATTGGATGACAAAGGCCATTCATATAAGGTAGTAATAGTGAATAGAGCCATCAACATAACATGCAAAATAATATGATTAGTATATTGCCCAGCAACAGTATTTAACGTTTGATGAAAATTTCCCATCTTCCACATATCGCATCCCAACCCTGAGATCACTGAAACATTCTTGTTCAACTACATATTAATATTTGTGTGATTATCACCCATTACAACTACTCACCTGATTTACTTAGTATCCTAATGGATACAAATATTGATGAGAATCTTCAAAAATTTCAGGCTGATACATTATTTAAGAAAAAAAAAAAAATTGTAGGGTTACTGAGTATAAGTGTGTCAGTTGCAGGAAACCAAAGAAAAAGAAAAAGGAGCAAAAAGGAGAACGCAAAATTTAGTATCATACATTTTGACTATGCAGTAACTCAACCACAGCAGTAACCACTCCCTTTCCCTCTGCTGAATGTCCAGCCCTGGCTCCTCAATCTCCTCTTTAGAAGCTTGTCAAGCTCACTGCGCAATTTCTGCAAAGCACCATCACCAAAATCAAGCCCTGGTTCAATACATTCATATATCTATATATATGCCAAAAACGAATTAAACCAAGAGAGAGAGAGAGAGAGAGAAAACAAGCACAAATTATTTGACTCATAGAAAGCTATGAAAAGAGAAACTCTCAAGGAGCATTACCCGTATCAACTCTAATACACTCTTTGAAGCAGAGAAATGAAGGTAACCCCCAAGCATTTCAATTCCCTCACCGGTTTCGCTTGGAATGAGATTGCCGCCAAAAAGAAGTAGAGAATAATCAGATATGTTTGTTGAATCCCGTACAAAGATGCTGGCAGTTTTGACCTTCTCACTATAAACCATGTAAGGCAAAGGGAAAAGATGAACACCAGCATTAACAGATCCTGGATGGATGTCAACTTTCCCAACTTCTTTAGTGTAAAATGCTGTTCGCTTTCCTCTTCTTTTGCACTGCAAAACATTTGGGTAGAGCCCAGCACAAAGGATTGCACATACCATCTCCAGATCATTGCTATATTGATTATAGGCCTGCAAGCACATATATTAGTCTACTAATCCTGGAAAAAAACCACCTTTTTTTAGATATAAATCAGTTTAGAGGCAATAACTCAGGGAGTATTAGTACAGAAATTTCATCTAGCATGCAATCTAGGGAATTTTTTGCATTGACCACTTGTGATGTAATTAACAGTGCTAAAGATAAATAACTTCAGAGGAAACAGGAAGCAATCAGAGCTTAGAGCTTACAATAGCACCCTTGGATTTGTCCACAAAGCCAATATCTGACAGTAGATCTAGAAATTGATTTCTCATATCATCCATCATCTGCAAGGTTATTGGTGATAAGAAATTTTCCCAACAGAAGTCCCTTTCCTTCCCACTGCATTTTGCATCTTTCCATCCTTCAAATGCATTGAGAAGTGCTATGTGATCACTGCATTAAAAGGTGTGGAAAATTTCACCTTATCAACAAAATCAATGTAAATTTTGAAAAGATTCTACAATTCTCAAAGCAGAGAACAGCATGACTTTGTTAAATAACTGAACCTGCAAGAATCGCCAGCAAAGGATCTTTTTGCAGCATTAGCTTCTTCTTTCCAATTTATTGGAAGGACAAATGGGTCACGATGTGCAAGAGCAGCTGCAATTGTTAATGCAGGGTTAAGGCACTGAAAGATGGACCCCATGAGGAGCATCTTTCCAATATTTGGATCCAAAGGTAATTTGCAGAGATGGCGGCCTGTATCCACCCAAAAAAAGGGTAAGATTATAAAGGCATAAAGCTAGAAATCACAAAAATCCAATCTTGCATACCAAGTGGAGTAAGCTCCTCCATATCATCCAGAGCGCCAATTGTTTTAAGAAGTTCAACTGCATTTTGAACAGATAGAGGATCTGGGGGCTGAAGCGCCTTTGACAGAAAAGAACCAATTTTTCCAAGCTGCAAACTTTTGATATTCAGGCATAGCTCTTGCAAAGGTGTCCGGAGAATTTCAGGTAACTGAAACTGGAGCATTGCCTCATGTATCATCTTTGGATAAAGTCTATAACAAAATCCAGGCCGCACACGGCCAGCTCGTCCTCGTCTCTGTAAATATTACACCATAAAAACATAGAGAACTTCCAATAAGAAACTAACCAATATGACATCATTAAGTCTAGGGCCAAAAGTCACAGCCATATTTTTGTAACAGAGAGGAGGGAACTTTCTAGTTAGTCATTGAATTCACATGATATGAAAATGAATACCTGATGAGCTGAAGCCTTGGAAATCCATGATGGTAACAGGCAAGCCAACTTGTTTAGAGCATCGTAACTTGTTTCCTTTGCCTTTCCACAGTCTATGACGTATACAACATCATCTATGGTGATACTACTCTCTGCAATGTTTGTGGCTAGCACAATTTTCCTACAATAGATGCAAAGCAATTTAGAATTGAAAAATAATCTGTTTCAGATGCATCACTAATAGATAGAAGGCTTAGATGAAGGATGCTTGCCTCATGTTGGAGGGTGGTCGATCAAATATTTCCTGTTGATTGATAGTAGGCATTGAACTGTGCAGTGGAAGGACTAAATTCTTTCTGGGATCACCAAGAAAAATGTTTCCTTTAACTTTGTCAAGTAGATTAGAAATGTCATCCCAGCCAGTGAGGAATACAAGAATTGCTCCTTCCTCTTCATGGAGACAAATATGTTCAATTGTTGCTTCAACCTATGAATAACAATTAAGTGGGATCTAAATTACTGTAATTACATAAAGAAGAAAAAGCATTTATGAAGCGACGTGCACTTAGGGATGTCATCATTTGAGACCCTTAGGCCTTGACTAATATGAGTGAACTAACAAATATTAAAATAGTTGACATTGCAAATTAAGATGCGGTGAGAGTAATGCCTACTTTAAAGTTGTAAACTAGAAGACTATCCTCCCAGCCTCATTGATATATCAGAACACATCCAGGGAACTTAAATTAGCAATTTAACAAGTCTCATACCTCACAAGGAAAATGCGTGTAGGGAAGAGTCCACTAAACCTCCCTAAGATTTGGCAAAATTTCAAAGTCCTCTTCGAAAGTTTACACTAGATTGTAAGTATTGCTTTGATTTGGGTTGTGTGGCGAGAAAGAAATGCTAGGATATATGAGGATAAGGCAAAGAATTCAGAGGTTTTATGGGATACCATTCACTAGATTAATATGGCATCCAATCCAACCCCGCATGTGTAAGGAACATGGAGAAAAAGACTATATATTTAAACTATGTACAAAATAATTTATATTTTGGTTATCAAATATATTCTTTGGTACAAAGTCATTCATGAAAAGTTTTTTCTTTAATTACAAACTGATTCCTTTCTATTAAATAAAAGTTCAAGACATCCTTCCATATCATACAAAATTTGACCAAAAAGAAAGGAAAAAAAAGTTCCACGAATAGAGGCAATACAAGCTGCACAATTGAGAAAGAAACAAAAACAGTCCAAGAACAAATCAAAGATAATTACAATTCTGGCAGGCTAAATTGCCTACCAAAGACACCAAAAGTTTTGCTCCTCTTTTGGCTAAAATGTCCACCACTCGATTCACTATGCAAGGAACATAACTGAAAAAAAGAACACCCAGCTCTATAGCGGTATCAAACTAGCAAAGCCACCCCTTAAACCTTCCTTTCTTAGTCTCTCAAGAAACGACAATATCAGCAAAATCTCCTTCCACTACAAGATTGGAAAGGTCTATAGCTTTGACCTGCATAAATTCCTTCAAAAGAACTAGATCTCAACCTCAATAGTGAAAACCTTTCTGCTGGTATCCTCAAGGCTTTTCACTGTTAGCTCATTTTACAAAACTCTTTTAGTTACACCCCCCCCCCCCCCCCCTTTCATTTCTTCACCTTTTTTGGTCTTGCTAACTTAAATCCAAATACGGATTGAGTAAAGAGATAAGAGTTGGTTGAAATGGAAGCAACTTTACAAAAAGGAACTAACTGAAAACAAACCTAAAGAGGTCAAAGACTAAACGTTTGCATCAAGATAAGAAAGCGAAAAATGCACTTAGACTATAGAAAGCATAAAAAAAGTTAGTTTCTTAACTTCCTAATCCAAAAGTTTCCAACAAAAGTTCCAAGATGGTGAAGGAGAAAAGAGAGCAAAAAAACTAGAGATATAGGAGTATCTCATTCTCACCACCCAAAAGAGATTTAGGTATTGAAAATAAGAGAGAAAATACCTCTTTCTTTTTCTTTCTTTTTCTTTCTTTTTTTTGATAAGCAAGAAGAGAAAGTATTTTATATACAAAGCACCTACAAAAAGGCGTGACAATGTACACAATCTATACATTTGTCATGCTAAAAGAAACAAGTAATCAAAAGAAAGGGGGAAGAAACCTAAAAAAAAAAAAACTCTCCTTACTTTGAGTTAATCCAATCTACAAAGTCTATCATGGTCATGGAATAATCTTCTACATACGATCTGACCCATTTCAAAAAAGTGCTGATAAAAGAGAGTTTAATTGCATGTTCTGGTAGTTCCAAAGCTTCAAATACCCTTCTATTTCTTTCTTGCCACACCGTCCAGAACAAGCACAATGGAAAAGCCCTCCAAACTTTTTCCTCATTTCTTGCCCACAAAAGTTCCTTGCCAATGTAATAGAGTTCCTTTTATTGTTGATTGCATCACCCATACCACCCAAATAGAGAGAAAATCAATTGCCACAGGATACTTACCTTGGCATAATCCTCCTCATTTTTACATATCTAACATCCTATTTGACATAATCCTTCCCCTCCCTTTAAGCTGATTGATCATCAGAATTCTGCTCACAAAAAAAAAAAAAAAAAAAAACCACATTCACAAGAACCTAAGAATTCCAAACACATTTTGCAAGGAAAGGCTTGCTTCGTCCCTAGAGTAGGGAATGGTAGGATTAATGGAGAAACTGCCTCCTTTGGTTTCCTTCCACTCCAAACTATCACCCTCCTCTCTTCTAATTGAGAACACTTGGAATTGCTGGAAAAAGGACATCACTCCTTCAAGCTCCCAATCACAAAACTGTCTTGAGAAGCAAGGGCTCCAACAACCTCTTTCCTCATACCACTACTCACAAATCCTTCGTGAAGGCTATCGAGAACAATGACGGAAAAGATTCTTTCAAAGATGAATCACCACACCAGCTATCTTTCCAATATTTTACCCTCCTACCATTGTCTATGGTGAAAAAATATCTAACCTTTATAGAGTCCCACACATTTTTGATAGTCTTCCACACACCCACCACATAACCACCTCTCACTCCCCTAAAGCACCACCCTCCATCTTCTCCCCCGAATTTTTTAATGATAACCCTACTTCAAAAGAGAATCCCTCTTGGTCACGCATCTCCGACACTACTTGCCATTCAACATGGTGATATTTCTAATGCCAAGGCCCTCCCTACTTTTTGTCCAACAAACTATAGACCACTTAAAAAGATGGAGCTTTTTGCAAGCTCTACCCCGCCCCAAAGAAAGTCTTTTGGATTTACTCAACCTTAGACACACTCTTCTTAGGATTACAAATAAAGATATGAAATAAATTGGGGACTAGAAAAAGTGTTTCTAATCAAGGTGAATCTTCTTCCTTGGAAAGATATCGCATTTTCCACATAGCAAGCCTCTTTTGAAAATCCCTCTTCACCCAAGTCTTAGGTCCTCGTTGATTTAACAAAACACCAAGTGGAAGGCCTGGATAAGTAGAAGGTAGATGCCCCACCTTTCAACCCATAAAAGCAACTAGCACCTCCACATTGTCATCACTCCCAACTGAAATGAGCACTCTCTTCTCCAAATTAATTTCCAATCTCGATATTGCCTCGAACCACATGGATGACTAACTCAAATATTCCAATTACTCAACTGGTGACATAGGACACAAGGGTATCATTAGCATATAGCAGGTGTGTCATATCTAGCCCCTCACCACCTCTATCCCCAACCTTGAATCTCCAGATGAAACCCCCTTTTTCACTCTCAACAAAATTCAACTAAGCCCCCACAGCCAAAATGAATAAATAAGGAGATAGTGGGTTCCCATTTACAAGCATTGAGGATTTTATTGTAGAAATACACCATCTGATCCATCTCTAGCCAAAACCCATCTTCTCCAAGACGGCCATCAAAAGTTCCCAATTAACATGATCATATGTCTTCTCAATATCCATTTTGCAAATAATGTCACCAATGTCGCTCTCCACCTTTGAGTCAATGGCCTCATTTTCGGTGAGAAGTGCATCCAATATTTGTTCGCCTTCCACATAAACATGTTGATGGTTTGAAACCACTTGTCCTACCACCCATCTTTTCAACAAGTGTCTTCCTAAAAGCAGGTTTTTGCACCATCAACCACAAAAAGACGAGTAAAACAAGAAAAATCAAAGAAGATTTGATCAATAACTTTCTAGAGGCTACAATGGTACCACTTAATACTAGTGTTGGCTCGAATGTCCATAGACCCTCAAAATGACCTTGTGTCATAAACCGTCACTTTCCCTATAGAACCGTTACAGTCACTTCTCTAAGTAAAGTTGTTAAGCATGCTTTAGAAAATCCAATCCTCACTTTTTTGGCTTCTTGCTTACCTATTTGGGCTCTATTCCTCAAGGATATTCTACATACACCCATACCTGCTTCCCTATTAAACCAAGCACTAACCTAACTAAATAGGCCAACTCTCTTTCCTTAACTCCTAACCAAAGAAGTCTCTATAAATTTTCAATTCCAAAAGCTACTTTGAAAACATTGAAAATAAGTGAGAAGTGACAAACACGGTCATATTAATGTTATTCTACCACCAAGGGATAACCATGCTCTCTATCAACCATTTAAGCACGAAAAATCCTTTCTATGTCATGAACCTACAAGGGAAGGACTCTTTGGGTTCTTGTTGGAAGGAGACCTACATGTATCATGGGCTAACAAAAAACTTTATAGTCTAGAAAGGAAGCTAATTTGAACCTGGTCTCGGTTTACGATGATACCCAACAAAGAACCTTCACCTTAATTCATCTTAAACCACGACTTTCTACCCTTATCTAGAGTTTTATAGAGCTAGAAACCTCTCCTTAAAGGTTATTCGGAATCCTTGGAGTGAGTTTATTCTCATAAAAAGCAACTTGGAAAAGGATTTTGACCTGAGACCAATTAAAAAGTAAAGGTTGGATTGTCTTAGAATGTTCCCTAAGAGAGAAGAAGATTCAACTGAGCAAATCCTTCATTGTGCCACAACAACAATATTGTGGCACTTGATATTTTCATTGTTCAGCATAGCATGGGTGCTACCTCCTACAATATAAGAGGCCCTTTTAAGTTGGCAGGGACTTTCGTAGATTTTTAAAAAGTGCAAGGCATAACTAAGGCTTAGGCGGAAGATGTAACACAAGGTATACATCTAAGCGAAGTGAAACATAACCTAGGATGCATATCAATTTTATAAAATATGATCCAAAATCTAATTCAAGCAACAAAAAATTTAAGGTCTTAAATATTTCAAAAAAACACTAAACAGCAAAGTAATCAAATTTCAAGATAAAAGTGTTTAAAAAGAAAAAGTAAAGTAGACAAGGCGAGCCTCTCCAACAAGGCACATGCCTTACCAAGTGAGGTACTATAGCTAAGGAGTGGTTGTGCCTTTGGCCTAGGCGTGAAAAGTTGTCCCATTGTACTTATTTTAGACTATTTGGAAGGAGAGAAACGCCATGTTGTTAAAAATGCAAAGCATTCAAAAATCATTCTATCAAAAAGTCATTATTATGTTCCTTATGTTGGATTAGTTTGTTTATAAATGGGGATTTAATATCTATATTAGATTTCATTAATTGGTTAGGTGTTACCTAATAAAAGGAGGTGTTTTTTGTTTTTATCCTCCTTTCCTATGTCTTATGGTAACCTTTGTATACCTCTAGTGCACCTTAATCCACCTTTTTTTGTTGTAAATCAATTGTTAGGTTTGGGGACCATCAAAATGCGACATCTACACAACCAGCAAGAAACAGTCCAACTAGGGAAGCGCTTACAAATTCGTGGTAGCAACTTAATCAACTATGTTAGGTTGGAGCAAGCTAATATTTTTGGTCCTCTAAATTCCACCATTGGAGGCCAAACAAGGTAAAACATTTAAACTTACCAATGAAGGAATTTGAGAAATCAACTTGCAATTAAGGAGTTCCAGCAAACTCTAGGGGAATTTTTATATGAATAAGGTGAGAATAATGTTAATGAGGAGGTAGTGATGAAACCTCAAGGTGATTGAACCTCAAGTGATGGAGGACTACTAGAATTCATAGAAGATAAAGTTACATATGAAGACCATGATCTTCCAAATTAACTAGTAAGGCATTCCATGTTAACTCCAAAAGTATCAAAAACCGATTGATGGAGAAAGAATATTTTTAAAACTGGATATTCTTCATATGGGTGGCTTTGTAATGTTATTATTGATGGGGGAGTTGCGAGAATTTTATTTCTAAAAGAAATGGTGACAAAGTTGAACTTGGAAGCTTGCCATTTGTTACTAAGTAGGCCATGGCAATTTGACAATAATATTGTCCACCATGGAGAAAATAATGTTTATGCTTTCTACAAGAATGGACTTAAGGTAGTACTTGCCCTAATGAAAGAATAAATGTTTGCTAACTCTAAGGTAGAACAAGAACAATCTTATGTGAATGTTCAATGCTTTTTAAATGTGTGAAGTTGCCTTTTGTCTTTGGCAAAAGAAGTCGTGGAAGATTAGCTAGATGTTTCTAATGAAGCAAAGGCATTGCT
This sequence comes from Vitis riparia, assembly GCF_004353265.1. Classification (NCBI taxonomy): domain Eukaryota; kingdom Viridiplantae; phylum Streptophyta; class Magnoliopsida; order Vitales; family Vitaceae; genus Vitis; species Vitis riparia. Next base: position 6,161,139 of record NC_048438.1, on the reverse strand, counting down.
AGAGAATTTTGTAGAAGTATTTGCTATGGAGATGTCGGTACTTTAAAAAAGAAACATTTGATCTAGTACCAAGAGCTAGCCTACCAAACCTTCCACGTTATAAAATGTCTCCAAAAGAACATGAAGAACTTTGCCCTTAAGGCCTAGCTCAAGTGGTAAAGGGATGGGAGGGTTTGTGGGAGATTCTAAGTTCAAGTCCCAATGGGAACAAAAATTTTGAAAAAGAGAGAGAGAGAGAGAGAGAGAGAGAGAGAGAGAGAGAGAGAGAGAAAACAGAACATGAACTCCAAAGACAAGTGGAAGAACTATTGTAAAAGGAATATATAAGGGAACCAATGAGTTTATGTATAGTTCCAACACTATTAACCTTAAAGAAAGATGGTACATGGAGAACATGCATTGACAGTCAAGCGATATATTGAAAAAAGATAAAGTATCAGTACCTAATCCCCAGATTAGATGATACATTGGATGTGTTTCATGGAGCAAAGGTATTTTCTAAAATTGATCTCAAAAGTGGCTATAACCAAATTAAGATTTGGGAACGGATGAGTGGAAACAACCTTTAAAACAAAGCATGGCTTTATGAATGGATTATGATGCCTTTTGGTTCGACAAATGCACCTGACACATTTATGCTTTTGATGAATCAAGTTCTAAAGCTATTCATTCAAATGAATCAAGTTCTAAAGCCATTCATTCAAATGAATCAAGTTCTAAAGTCATTCATTGGAAAGTTTGTGGTGGTGTGTTTTAGTGATGTACTTATTTATAGCCCATCCAAGGAGCCTCACTTGCAGTACCTAAAGGAAGTATTAGATGTTCTCAAAAGAAAAAAGCTCCATGCCAATCTAAAGAAGTGCAGAATTTTTGCTGATTCTTTGTTGTTTCTAGGATATAAAGTTAGGTTGAAGGAATACAAGTTGACGATAGTAATTGAAGCAATTAGAAGCTGGCCAATACCAAAAACAGTGGGAGAAGTACGCAGCTTTCATGGTCTAGCCTCATTTTATAGACGCTTCATCAAGAAATTCAGCACCATAATGGCTCCTATAACCAATTGCATGAAGAAATGGAAACTTCAATAGTCTGAACAAGCCGAAGAGAGCTTTCATAAGGTCAAAAAGATGCTCAACTTAGCCCTATATTAGTGCTACCAGATTTTAAAATGGTCTTTGAAATAGAGTGTGGTGCTTCTAGAATTGGGATTGGAGTTGTTCTAAGTCAAGAAGGCAATCCTATGTCATTTGACAACAAAAATTTGAATGACACAAGAAGAAACATTTATGAAAAAAAATTATATTCTACTTACTTGCAACGTTTCACATTTGTGATGAAGAACAAGTCTAGAGCAAGAAAATAAATTGTAGATGTACTTAGTCGAAGAAGTTTACTGTTGACTACAATGGTTGTTACTGTTAAGGGTTTTGATTCCTTCAAAGATTTTTATCCTAATGACCCTTTCTTTGGTTCAATTTGCAATGATTGTAACAATAGGCAACTATGAAAGTATTTATTGCATGAGGGTTTCTTATTCAAAGGAAACCAACTTTGTGTTCCAAATTGCTCTTTGAGGGAAAAGACCATCTAAGACATGCATGGTGGAGGCTAAGGTGGACATTTAGGGAAAGATAAGACATATGATTGAACAAAAGTCATTTTCACCAAAAATGAGGAGGGATGTGTAAATTTTTTTAAAAGGAGTCAAACATGACAAGAATTAAATAAAAAAAATTAAAAAAAAAAAGAGTTCAGAATACAAGTTTGTATACTCTGACATGAAATATAATAATTTTTGTCTATTAGATTAACTATACACATAGTTTATATAGGAGATTACAAGAGAAGAAATAGGAAACTAATTTATTCCTAAACTAACTTATTTCTAAATCATAAAACTATATATTTATAGAAATAGGAAACTAATAAAACTATCTATTTACAAAAATAGAAAACTAACATAATAGGAAAATAATTCTCCTATTCTATTTACAGCTCAACATACTCCACTACTAGTTCCTACAACTCATTGGGAAGATGTAAGCATGGACTTTGTGGTAGGCTACCTAGAAGTCAATGGGGAAGGATTCCATCTTTGTAGTGGATGGCAAATTTTCAAAAAATGGCACATTTCATTTGTTGCAATTTATGTTTGCATCTAATATAGAAAATCTTTATGTTCTTGTGCGATAGCATGGGATTCCAAAATCAATCACATCAAATAGAAACTCCCAAGTTTTTTTGGAGAACTTTATAAAAGACAATTGGAACTAGGTTGCAATATAGTACTTCTTATCATCCTCAATGTACAGATAAATTGAGGTCGTCAACAGAAGTTTGGGAGATTTATTGATGGTTAGAGAAAATCTTAAGCAATAGGAAGTTGTTGCTAAAGCAAATTTTTCCTATAACCATTCCAAGAATTGAGCTACAAGAAAAAGTTGTCCTGAAATTTTTTATGGAGGCAGCCAATGCATCTTTATGATTTAGCTCCTTTACTAGAACTGGGAAGAAATAGCTTAAAGGGTGAAAACATAACTAGTTGACTTAAAGAAAGAACTGCATGAGGAAATCAAGTTGAAGATTGAGTCGTCGAATGCAAAGTATAAGAAATATGTGCAAAAGAGGTGAAACCAAAGCTTCTAAGAAGGCAACATGGTGATGGTGCACCTACATAAGTAAAGATTTCCAGTTGGGTCTTATTCTCAACTAAGCAAAAGAAAGATAGGACCCCACATAATCATTAAGAAGATTGCAGAGAATGCTTACATAGTTGATATGCCAAAACAAATGGGAATTGATTCAACATTCAATATTTCAAATCTATATCTATGCACCGATGAGAAAGTAAAAGAAGTCTCAAGCAACACCAAAGTTAAGGACAAGCTTCTTTTAAGGAGGAGAGAATGTAGTTATTGTTAGAAAATTAATAGCAAGTTTGAACAGTCAAAGATTTGAGGTGACTAATTAAATCCTATGAACCATAAGAAAGTATTTGAGGGCTAGCATTATAAAAGGGAAGAAACTTCATTGTAAAAACTTTTAATTTTCCAAAAAATATATATATACTAATTATCCAGAATGTTCTGGTTTCAGTTTATGTAAAGGTCCTCTCTCAGATTTCTCCTTCAAGAAATGTTGGCTTTGACAATGTTTGGAGTAACTTGGTTCAAGTCTACTATGATAGCAACTATATCAGTTTTTTTATTTTTATCACTATCAAAAAAGAAAAGAAAAGAAAGCAGCAATAACCATCAAAATTAATACAAGGTTCTACCAGTCATCTAGCCTAGATCTGGGGAAACAAAGGGTATGAACTGCAAAAGGTAATTGAGACCATCTCATCTTTTACTTCTATCCACCAAAAAGCCCTTTATGATGTTAACTCCTTCACTTTCAACATCACTCTGCTCAAGACAAAACTAAGGTAAAAGAGGTGGCTCAAATAGACTGGAAGCCAATGAGCATCCATGACTCCAATATCTCCATCTTAGTCCAAATCCTTTCCTTTCTAAAGCTTAGTTCAAAAATTCACACACTAGATGTCATAATCTTTTCCAAAAACAATATTAAAGACTACCTCTTCTTCCTTTAAACGTCATATGTAACCTACCACTTTATTGGCCACTAAAATTGCATTTAGAATACAAATGCTCCTGAGAAAGATGAATGCTCGTGTAAATCCCCACTTAAGTGCACTAGTAACACTTATATCTATGATTTTTCTTCTTTTTCTTTTTTTTATGAGAACAACAATGTGATATATTGAATTAGGAATTAAGAAATACAATATAAGGATGCGGAATCCTCCCACAAACAAAAGCTAAACATAAGGAATAACAAAAGCAACAAGCAATAAGGTAATTACAAAAAGCAACCTCTCCTTACTAACCCACACCCTTGGTACTACACACCTCTCCTTATATTTATGATCTTTTTTTTTTTTTTTTTGATAAGTAAACAAGATATGCATTAGAAAAGGCTAAACGCCACAAAGCATACAGGGAGTATACAAGACGGCAAAAGCCTCAAAAAGAGAAAAAGGACCAAAGAGAACTACCTCCCCTTAAGTGGAAGCTATCCACTCCAAAAAACCTATAAGGGAGAAAGACTCCTCACCTAAATACACTTTAGCCCAACTCCACAAGTTACAGACAAAAGAATTCTTTAATTTCTGAATATTCAACTCACCCCCCCTAAAGGCTAACCTATTCCTCTCCTTCCAAACCGTCCAAAAAATACATAACGGAATAGATTTCCAAATCTTTTTCCTTTTCTTCCCTACAAAAGAGCCCCTCCAAGAGATTAGAGTCTCCTTTACAGTTTCTGGGAGGACCCACTTAACATCTATCAACCCAAAAATAATATCCCATAAGGCTCTAGTCACTATACAGTGTAAAAGAATATGATTTACATTCTCTTCTTCACAACCACACAAAAAGCAACAATTTGGGAGTTGCACCCCTCTTATCTGTAGTCTATCCAGAGTAAGCACCTTCCTCCACGTAGCCTCCCAAGCAAAAAAGCAGACTTTAGTTGGCACCCTATCCACCCATATTCTCCTTGCGGGAAATATTGTGGCATTAGGCTTGTCTAGCAGCCTGTAAGCTTCTTTGACTCTGAACAGACCTTTTCTTCCCTGCCTCCACATAACTGAATCATCCTCCAGGGAGGGCCTATGACCCCTCAAAGTATGAAGCAGCTCCCCAACCATATCCAACTCCCAATCATTGAAGTCCCTCACAAAAACAAGATGCCAATCTCCTTGGCCCGAATCCTGATCCCACATTTCCTCAGTCGTAGCATCCCTGTGCACGGCAAGGACAAAGAGATGATTGAAGCATTGGGACAACGGAATGTCAGTGCACCAACTATCTTTCCAAAATTTGATTTTGGAACCCTTCCCAACTATAAAAGCCAAATTTTCCCAGCACCAATCCGCTTCTTTCATAATCTCCTTCCAGACCCCTACTCCAGCCGCCCCACTAGCCCTCTTTGGCCTCCAACCATAATCCTCTTGCCCATATTTCGAAATGATCACTTGTTTCCAAATATTATCCTTTTCACAAGCAAACCTCCAAATCCACTTGCCCAGCAAGGCTCTATTCAGAGTGGCTATTCTCCTTAATCCTAGCCCTCCCTTGTGTTTTTCTGTACAGACCACATCCCATTTAACTAAGTGAACTTTTCCCTCCAAGTTTCCTCCCCCTCATAGGAAATCTCTTTGGGTTTTCTCCACTCTTTTAGCAACAGACTTCGGCATTCGGAAAATAGACATTTGGTAAATTGGCATGCTAGCCAAGGTACTTTTTATGAGAGTGATCCTCCCCCCTTTGGAGATGTACTGTCTTTTCCAAAGCGCAAGTCTCCTCCTGACCCTCTCTTCCACTCCATCCCACATAGAAGTAGCCCTATTGGGGACCCCTAAGGGAAGCCCAAATAATGAGAGGGCAGAGACCCCACCCTGCACCCTAACTCAGCTACCAACTCAAGAATTTCCTCCACTTCTCCAATTGGAATGATTTCGCTTTTGGCTAGATTAATTCGAAGACCCGAAGCCGCTTCAAACCAAAAGAGAATCCAGCTTAGGTGAGAAACTTGCTCTTTGCTTGCCTCACAAAACACAACTGTGTTATCATCAAAAAATAGGTGGGATATATTCAAGAGGTTCTACTACCACCCCGAATGTTGCATCCTGAAAGATACCCCCCCTCCACCGCTCTCCAGATAAGGACGTCCAGAACTTCCATTCCCATAACAAAGAGGTAAGGGGATAGAGGATCCCCTTGACGAAGCCCTCTAGTGCTAGGGAAGAACCCAGCTGGCACTCCATTGACAAGAATAGAGAATTTAGCAGAGGACACGCAGCTCCACATCCATCCCACCCACTTGGTCCCAAAGCCCATTTTTGAAGGACTTTCATTAAGAAATTCCAATTGATACTGTCATAAGCTTTTTCTATATCCAATTTGCAAATAAGGCCCTTTTCTTTTCTCTTCTGCCACGAATCTATCACCTCATTAGCAATTAAAGACGCATCCAAAATTTGTCTTCCCATTGCAAAGGCATTCTGAGCAATAGAGACCACCTTACCAATCACTTTTTAAGCCTATTAGCTAAGACTTTAGCCAAGAGTTTATAGAGCCCCCCAACAGGCTGATAGGTCTAAAGTCTCCAAGATCCTCAGCCCCACTTTTCTTAGGTATCAACACCAGGAAAGTGTTGTTAAGGCTCCTGACAAAGGAATTATACTCATGAAATTCTTTAAACATCTCCATGATCTCCTCTTTGGCAAAATCCTAAGCATTTTGCCAAAATGCTACAGTAAAACCATCCGGGCCAGGGGCTTTATCCCCATTCATCTCCATCAGCGCCGAGTGAATCTCAATCTCTGCAAATGGGATTTCCAGACTCTCTGCTTCTTGCTGGCTGATGCAACCCACTTGAACTCTACCAATATCTGCCTGCCAACCCATATCTTCAGAAAGCAACTGCTGAAACGAATTCACAACTCCTTCTCTCACCTCCTGCTCCTCTACTAGCCACTCCCATTAACCTTAATTCTGTCCATAGCGTTGTTTCTTCGATGAGCACTAGCCATTCTATGGAAGAACCCCGTATTTCTATCCCCCTCCCTTAACCAAATCTCCCTTGAGTGCTGTCTCCAATGTGCTTCCTCCAACAGGACCCATTTCTTAAAGGAATCTTTAGCTTCCTTTTTTAATTCAGCTTCCTCCACAGTCAAGATTCTCTCACTTTCCACCCGATCCCAAAAATCTACTTGTTGTAAGGCTGAATCTTTATTAGTTTCCAGCCTCCCAAAAACCTCTTTGTTCCACACTTTCAGCTTTTTTTTAATTTCTTTCATTTTAACAGCCAGTCTATAGCTAGCGCTGCCCCTGACTTCAATTCCCTGCCACTAGGTTCTAACAATATCATTAAACCTCTCAACCTTAAGCCACATATTTTCGAATCTAAACGGGGTTGGGCCTCTTCTTATTCCACCCCCCTCTAACACAATTGGAAAATGATCTGAAATTGGCCGAGACAACCTGCCCTGAGTGACTCCACTAAACTGATCTAACCAGCTAGGGGAAACTAAAAATCTGTCTAGTCTCGCCCACGCCTGATTATTGAGCCCCCCATTCCATGTGAACTCTCCCCCCTGAAGGGGCAGGTCCACCAGCTCTAGATCATTCACAGTCTCTGCAAATCTCCGCATGGCTGAGTTGATTCTTCTTTGGCTGCTCCTTTCTTGCTGAAACAGAGTGATATTAAAATCCCCACCGAGACACCAGGGATCATCCCAAAGGCCTCTTATTGCCCCAAGTTCTTCCCACATACCCTCCCTTTCCACTTAGGTAAAGGACCATACACTCCCGTAAAAACCCAAGTAGCCCCATTTTCTGTGGTCTTGAATCTACAAGACAAAGAAAACTGACCCTCCTCCCAATCCAAGATATCCAAAACCCGCTTGTCCCAACATATCAAAATGCCACCCGCAGCCCCCTCCGCATTCAGGGCTCTCCAATCTATGAATCTCCCCGAACCCAGACTTCTCACAATACCTCCGACATCTCCTGAATCTTGGTTTCCTGAATACACAAAAGATCCACCCTCTGTTTCCTTATATAGTTCTTAATAATTTTCCTCTTAGAGCTGTCATTAGCTCCCCTCACATTCCAGCTTATAATCTTCAGCTTCATTGGGCAACTATCAACTGATTCCCTTTGCCCTGAGAAGGACCTTTCTGCTTAATCCCCCCCTCGTAATTGATAGAACATTCCAGCCTCTTTAGTTCCCTTTCAAACTTGGACCTTTCCAAAAGTTCTTTGCTATGAATCTTTTCCCGCCTCTTTCTGATTTTAGCCAGAAAGTTCAATATCTCCTTTTCAAGCCCCTCCGTAGAGAATCCCAAAAATTGGCTAAATTTTGCTTGACTACATTCCTCCATAGATCCTCTTTCTCATTTTCGGTATCTTGAGAACCAGAGACACCAGTGTTCTCCTCCTTGCCCCTAACCTTGTCTCTGTTTTTGTTGTCCTCTCCCAACTTCCAGGATTCATTTTCATTCTCAACGTTCCCCTCATAAACTGTTAACCAAGTTGACATGTCCCCCTTAATTCATCCTCAATTCCCCCTGGGCGATCGAAAGACTCCCCCTCCGGAGCCCGATCAGAATTAGAAAAGAGAAGAAGAGGTGCTCCCATAACCCGTTGTCCTTTAGAATGGGAAATCGAGACATACCTTTTAGCTTCCTCTTCCAGCGCTCGATCAATCTTTGACAAACCATCATCCCTCTATTCCCTTCTAAGCTCCTCTGGCACCCAGTTCGTCAAAGGATCTTCTGAAATGGGTCCTTTTCTGGATCTAAAACGGCCCAAAAATCCAACCTTCTCTAGGGGAACAGTTGGGCCCTCCCTTACCAGGCCTTCCATCTCAACTTCATGATGGCAGCCCAGATCAGCAGCCCAATTACTAGATGATGGGCCTGCCTCTGAATCACCAACCACCTTTGACTTATTTTTTAACTTTCGGCCCAAAGGCCCGTCTATTTTGGACAGCCCACCCTCCTTCTCCAATTCATCAAGGCCCATATTTGGGTCACATGCGTTCGACCCAGCCACTCTACCATTTGAACAGACCCCATCCCGGGTCACCGGACCATGGGTCTGGTTCCCGAGCCCTAGACCCAGCCCATTTTCCTGCAAAACACTCCCATCATCTGGCAGTTGCAGTTCCTCGATTCCCGCGACTACCAGATCCTTCCCCACGCGCTTCTCCGCGCGTGAATACGAATCACCCCTGACCTCAGTTCTCCTTCTATTATCCGACACAGAGGAGAGCCGTCTCACCACCGGCCTAATCTCCCACCACAATGCCACAGTGTATACCTCTTCCTCTACCTCAATTTCTAAACATACTCGGTCTAAATCTCCTCTTATTTTAACCAATATTCTAGCCCATTGAATCTCCCCCATCGACCTTGTGGGCTCGTCAATATCTACAAATCCCCCACATTCCTCCCCTATTTTCTTCAGAACCCCCGGGCTCCATAGCGAAATTGGAAGGCCAAAGATTCTAACCCAAGCTTCCTGTTCCATCTCCTCCTCTACCCGACATCCCATCTTTGGATTCCAAAGATCCAACCCTAAATGGGCTCCTCCATCAGTCTGCTCCCCGAGGAGACCACACGGTGTGCCTCACTTAGGTTTTCAAACTCCAACAAAGCCTTACCTCGTTCAACTTGGCCAGCCCTAGCATGCCTTTTAGGCCCCAAGACTTCGACCAGAGACTTCCCAACCTCTCCAAGTCATCTTCTTCCTTTTTGTGGACCATCTCGCGACAAGGCAGTGCTCCAGCTTCTGTAGATTGCCAGCAATCTCCCTCCTTAGTGACCTTCATCTTGGTTGCGTTTAAGCCATCCCGATTTGTTCTCATGACTGCTTCTACATATGATTTCGCCGGAGTAATTTTTCCGACAGTCCTACCTCCTACAGATCTGTTCTTCTACCAGCCATCTCTTCCATTTGACGTACCATCTCCGCCATAGCCGTCCATCCTCTTTTGTCCCTCCTACCTCTCGGTAAGAAGATGCAAAACCATTTCGTTCCAGATCCACAACCCCCCAACCTTAAGAAACCACCCGCTCTGTTGAAACCCCGAACCAATGTATACAGTTTGCCTCTTTCTTTCCACTCCTTTTCCCATCTTCCTTCTTTCTCGTCTCGTATGCAGTGGATTAATCCCCCTTAAAGAGCCCTAAGCTTTCCAGCCCTAATCGAACCCATGTCGAGACCCCCCTCTTCTTCTCCACGATGTGAATCTGGCTTTCCCTTTCCTAACCTCCAGGGCAAGCTCGAAGGTCTTGGATTCCACCGTGAAGCTTCGCGTTCGACTCGCCTCGCCGTTCTCATCGTCGTCGCCGTCGCACGCGCTCTCAATGATAAGACAAAAATTAGACATTCTAGTGGTTTGACTCTTCTTAGGACGCATATTTCTAAATCCTATCTAGAAAAGAGTATTGCAGATTTAAAATTTTTTGCTTGATTATATATTTTAAATTAAAATGATTCGAAAAATTCTCTATTCACATTTTATATTCTTTCCAATTATGAGAAATTACATTTAAAATAGAATTCAACTAAATTATAAAAATGAGTTTTTTATATACAATGTTTGAAGAAAAAAAAACAACGTTTCTTCCAAATTGAACCTTAAGAGAAAAGAAATTCTTACAAAATATATGTTTATTGAATTACAAGTTTTATAAATTAAGTGTCAAGGTTAAATTGGTCTTTTATTATTTTTAAATTGATCTAAAGGGTAAAATAGGTATTTTAAGTAAATTCTCAAAGGGATGAGAGATTGTCATAAAAATAAAAAAAATGAAATCCAAGGGCATATTAAGGTCCCATTTGTCAAGGTCCCTAAAAATTACTAAACCTTGAAGAAATTTATTGTGTTTTTCTCTTTATATAACTATGCATCCATATAGTGTAAAATATACCTCAAGAGCCTAAGGATCATTATATGTGTTTTAACCTCTAAGAAAACATTTAAGGGACTTACTGAAGACAATGCTAACAAAATCAGTCAAGGGGAATCAATTTATCATGTGCTTCTTCATTGTACAAATCAAGGGTCTTATGACAATAGCTTTTTTCTTCTTTATTTGGAGTAGTTTGAGTACTTCCTTCGATAGTCAAACAAACTCTTTTAAGTTTGCATGGCTCCTTCATAGGTAGTAAATGAAAAAAGTTTTAAGAGGCTGCTCTCCCATGCATATTTTGGATTTTTTGGAAGAAAAGAAACCGATGAGTGTTTGAAAATGTTGAGATGTCAGATCAAAGGTTGAAATGTTTATTTCCAAGTAACCTCTTAGCATGGGTGGGATGTATATAAAGGGGGGGTTCAATCCCTTATATTGATTTTGTAGATTAGTTAAGATCTTGTTGAGAGAGAGAGAGAGAGAGAGAGAGTGTTAATTTTTTGTGTTTGCTCTTGTGTGGCTTTACCTTTTTGTGCCCATTGTATACCTATGCACTCAAGTGCACTTTAGTGTACTTTTTTTTTCCATAAATATACATATGTTTTAGCCTATCTAAACGAAAAAAAAAAAAATGCTAACAAACTCAGCAACACCAAATAATTGAATGTGCATATGTGCCACATGTACGACAAACCAAGATAATAGGTGTCATCAACCTTCAACAAGTGCAATTAATGGAGGTCATAAGTAGAATGCCCAAAAAACCTTAGTAAAGTTACACAAATCACCAAGGAAACCTTAGATATTGTCTACTCTGAGCCTAAAGGGCCTAATAGCTTTATATAGTGCTAGAAACATTTTCTCCTATCCGATGTGGGTTATCACAATTACTTCTCATGCAAACACAACGCCTTCATTGTGTCCCGTAGGATTGCAAGGTCAAACAAATAAACCAACCTTATGGGTCAAACAAATTCCCAACCTAGAGCTAGGATCAACTTTAATACAATTTATAACGACCTGTACCTAACCATGTAGATATTGTCTGTTGGGCCCAAAGGACCAACATAGCTTGAAAACATGTCTACATAATTAAGAGGAGCACATACATATATAGCACCAAAAGCTTTTTCACCTGTTCAATATGAGATATCACAATCACCTCTCATGTAAACACAATGTTTTTATTATATCCCACAAGATTATAAGGCCAAATAGACAAACCCTTTGCAAGGTCAAATAAATTCTCATACTGGAGTCGTGAATCGACTTTAATACCATTTGTGAGGACCTACTATCTCTCATATAGATATTGTTTGCTCTAAGCCCAAGGGGCACTCACAGCTTTAAAACGCATCTACACCATAATTGTTAAATTGTAAAATGTATCGTATATCGTTTTTCGATTTTTCTATACCTTATATCGTATCATTTCGTGTATTGTAAGTTTATTTAGTGAAAAATAAATAGAAAATATATATATATATATATATATATATATATGTGTGTGTGTGTGTGTGTGTGTGTGTGTGTGTGTATCTATTAAAAGTATGAAGTATAGGGTAATATATAACCAATTTTATGAAAGATAGTAGGATCTAAAGAGTTAAGTTATATCATATCATATGAAAACATTGAATATTAAAGTTTTGAGAAGTTTAAATTAACAAAATATGATTTCAATATACAAATTCATCACATCTTTGATTTTAAGCTATAAAGAAAATTATTCACTAATCAGCATCATTTTCACTATCAACATTCAAACAATTCAAATGAAAAAAAAATTAATATCATTGTAAAACATAACTTCACTTCTAATATAGCATTTGATAACAAGAATATAGTTTTTCATTTAAGATTATTTTACCTAATTCTCCTTTTTACAATCAATTTATAATTTTTTAGAATATTTTAAACAATTAATATAATGAATTCTTTTAACAAAAAAAATAATTTGATTTAAAAAAATATATAGAAAATAGTTGAAGATGTATGAATTGTTGTATTGTAATATCACGTATCCGATCGTGTATCATATATGTATTGTAAGAAACGCTTTAAAGCAAGATACAGATTGCGATACATATTAATTTCCATAAAAAAAATGTATTTTATCATGTGTTGTAAGTTTTTAACAACTATGGTCTACATAGCTATGAAGAACTCATGCACATATAGTGTTAGGAACTTTTACCCTATTGGATGTGGGAAACCAAAACCCTAAAGATTGTTTGCATTGTGATTAAAAAAGGATCATCCAACTAAATGACCTACAAATCCCTCCAAACCAATACTGGAGAAAAAACATTCTATAAATATCACCACTACCTTAGATGACATAAAATAAATTTGGATTTTCAATAAATTAGAATTTATTAAAACATGCTCCAATATGGGAAATGTAGCATTCTTTCAAGGAGTTAAAGCACCCTCAACCATTTTTTTTTCCCCTAGCTCAAAAATTCTTAAGTTTAAAATCAGTGGGTTGGTTCCAAGCAGAAGTCCTACATGTGTTAGCAGTTAATGCTGAAAATGTCCCAAGAAAAATTTTTGATGATGCCATTCTGTTTGCCTTGGGAGCATTCATCAAAGAGAGGCTTAAGACAACCCATTAGAAGGGTTTTCACTCTACACTCACCTTTCCAACCATTCTGTCATAACAACAAAGTGCACCCAGGTCCATTCATTCTAAGAACAGAAAAGCTTTCTTCCAACCATCTAGTCTTCTAGAAATCCTTCATGAAAACACAACCTGAAAATGAGAAGCTCCAGATTTCCACTATGTAAAGGGGCCAATCAGGTCTTGGCAACCTAAAAGAGAAGAATGTGATTAACATCAATACCAGAAAGGGCGCTCTTATTCAGGTTTATCTTCAGATATGACACCCATGGAAAAGGTAAAAGAAAGAACCCAACTACCATAGCTCACTACCACCCACACCACTCGGATCTCTTCAGGTTTGAATGATTACACTGGATTTGGAGGCTTCTTGATTTAAGTGGTCACAAGAAAAAAAAACCAAACAAGACATAGGCAGGTAACTGGACTGTGGTCCAATCCTAATAACACTATTGTAAGGCACACACGGCACATGAATGGACAAATCAAAATCACCTATCAAAAATAAAATAAAAAATTAAATGGACAAATCAAAATTAATCATGACCACATGTCCATGTTTCAGTTAACAATTTGACGTTGAATTTTCC